>NC_072732.1:63892889-63953800 GCF_026930045.1 Uloborus diversus | reverse complement strand
TCTGACGAAAATAGTACAAATCATGTTAGAAACATGATAGTTTAAAAAAAAAAATCAATTTTAATAATTGCCCGTCAATTAATCACATTTTTTAATAGATTCTCCCTTCATTTGCGTATAACCAAGTTTCAATGGTTCATGAATAAGTAATTTATGAAGGGTTTAAAAATTATTTTTATCATTGGTTACACCCGGAGTAATAAGAAATGGATGACTAAGTCCTTAAAAAGTCAGCCTAATCAAAATTATTAAGAAAATATGCAACTACAGAAGAAACACAAAAGGAAAAAAAAAACATATAAATATTTTTCTACTTGTAATATCATGTGGATCATGTGGAATGTTTTTTTTCTTTTTTTTTTTTTTCAATTCGGTAATTACTTACTTTATTATTGCTATTTTTTTAAGTTGCATTGTTATAATTATTTTTTAGTGAAAGACATAATTTAACTGATACTTGGTATTGTTTTTGCATTTTAGAAAGATTTAAACCTAAATCATAATGATTCTAAACTGGGATACTTATCTTATTCTAGCTCCAAAGCAAAATATTTCTCAACCCTTCATAAATTACCTATACGTTCAAAGTACAAACCATTGACGCTTGATTACAAGCAATTAAATGGTGAATCAATTAAAAAAATTATGTTCAACCGGTGATAACTGCTAAAATTAGTAAAAATTCAAAAGTGATGAATATGTTTTGTACTGTTTTCCTGGGAATAACTGAATGAAGTGAAGAAAGAAGTGGAAACGGAAAGAGATCACAGAACATCAGTGGAAGTAAGCTTCTCCTCAAAGTGACACATGATGCAGTGAAAGTACTTATACGCGTAATGTTATAGAAGGATCGGCATGACTTCGGTCGATTATTAACTATTTTTCTTTTGATACAAATAAGCATCTAGTGCTATATAACGTATAAGATCATCGACTTTCACACATAATTCATAAAAAATATTTTGATTGCTGCAAATGTAAGGTTATAAAGGCAAACACTTTGCTCGGAGAGCAGATGTTCTCTGCAAACGAAGTGGAATAATTACATTTCTTCTTCTTCTTCTTCTCTTGTTTGTATAGTTTGTATTTCTCCTTCCTTTAAATTTTAAATTCTTCTTCAGATAGAGTGAAATCCCGATTTTACGTTTATCAAAAGACTGGGTTGAAAAAACGAAAAATACGGGAAAACGTAAAGTACACCATATTTTAGGCATATATTTTCAGTAATAAATTGCAAACTGTTTTGAGGGTCTTAAGAATATTTTTTAAGGAAAAAAGCAACTTAGTATAAGAACTAAAATATCTACTCACTGTATTAGAGCACTTCATTAAATTGTAGAGAGTGAAAGAATTGAATCAAAGATAACAGTCCAGCTCTAGATTCCCTTAGCATTGCTTTTGCCTTTACAGACCATCTCCTCAGGTGGATGAAGAACATTTTAATAGCTTGGTTTTCTTTTCCTTTTTTTTCCCTCCTTCTTCTTTTTTTTTTTTTTGTTCTCTCTTACAGTCACTGACTTTTTATGAAATATCTATTTAAGTGCAGCATTAATTCACTGAAATAAGTTAATAAACTGAAAGTTAGTTTTGTAAAACAGTAAAAATATTTCAACCATAGAAACAGTTTTGAATTTAATAATATACTCTTAAATCAGAGACGAGTTCGTAATTTATTGACACATACATGGAATATATTTTCTAAAAATTAACTTTTTATATATTTCTTGTTTAGTTTGACAGTTAATACTGTATTAACAAAATGGTAACCGAGATTAAGAAAACAAAATATTACTCGAATAGATAGAATGTTTTCTTTACTCACAAAAGCATAATTTGGATTTTTTTTTAATTTACTTTTTTGACTATCGAATATGGATCATATTTTTTAAAAATACTGCTTTTAATCCGCATATTTAATATGAGCCAAGCTAGAAACTCACAAGCAAGATCGTTGCTCAACAACAGGCTTGCATTCTCACTGTTGAAGGTCAAGTCTGCAACGATGGGAAAAGAAATCAAGGTTATTTTCGAACATTTTCGGGAAGTTGTCGATTCTGATACTCATCGACTCTGACATCATATACAAGTGTTGAGGTTTTGGACAAAAGATATTGATCGAAATTCCAGGTCATGACGTAAGAGTCTAAGTCGATTTTTCTCAAGGAAATCTGAAACAGGTCTTTTATCTCCTACGTCAAAGGGGCACTGAGATCTTACCCTTGGAGCGTATGATTCACACAATACACTTGCTTGTAAAATTTCCAATGCTGGCCAAAGTTTTGCAAAAAGAGAGATTTCATACATTTGAGGGATCCTCCCATTTTTCTCATTCAATCACATTGTCGTCTGCGTATGTATAAAGATTGCTGCGGGCCCTCCTGCCAGAAAATAGTTTTGATGGTGCCGCTGCACTGACGAGGTGTATAGTCCACCTCACGATAGTTGGCACTCAGCAAACTACGAAAATCAATTATTTTTATAAACTAACCGTTTGCAAAATTCTAAACAAATGAAATGCCAACAATTGAGAGATGGAGTAGATGGTTGAAACGGATCCCATGGAATATTTCAGAACCCCCAATGTCACTTTTTAATTACTTGTCCAAATTAAAAAACATATTTGACAAAAAAAAATAGTTTTTAAAAGATTAAATTTTTTGCTTAAAGGATCACCATATTCAAGCGCAGAAAACTTTGATGCCGTAACTTAGACTTCTCGAGTTACAAAGGAAAACACGTCGAGGGGTGGGGGAGCTCGACATTCCAATCCCTGTCGAACGATTTTGCGGCGGGTGCTAATTAACTCTTTCACCGGCGTAAAAGGGTGGGAGGAGCCCGCCCGCCATCTAAATGAATCCATTCCAAACATTCAATTCATTCGTAGCTATGATTAGCATTTCTCGCCCCGACGTTTATCCGCGATTATGGATATTGATCGCTTTTCTAATGAAGTCGGCTGCGCTCTTGACCTGGCACACACACAGTTCCCGTTCTGCACCCTCATAATAGAAATATCGCCCGGGAAGAGAACAAAACTCTCGAGTGAGCAGCACTTAATGTTTAATGCGTTCTATTAGGATCGCTTTCCCGTTCTCCGGGAATACGCCTCGTAACTCTTTCAGTTTTCCATGAACTTTAATCGGCAGATTTGTTCTGTAAATACTCGAACATTAGTATATGGCCGTCGCTGAATTGATTTAATGCAAACATGGGAGATTTCTTTGTTGTTTGCGTAGCGCATGAAGAAAGCTCGATGGCGAATCTATGAATTGGACAAATGAAGCTCATAAAAGTTTACCTCCTAAGTACTAACATGTTCGTGGAAAACTAAAATCGCTTAAAACGTGAGAGCTTCTAGCATTAATGCTTTTAGCATGTACATCGAGGATGTTGAGCATGTTTGGAGGAACTTCAAATTAAGAGAAAATTTGACTAATTAATCTGTTGTAAAAGCAGAAGAATAGGGCCGCTCAAACTTTTTATAACGATTCATTATCAAAGGCTTTTTAGCATTTTTAAAGAACTGATATGATTTTTGTTGAAATTATGCATTTTTGTGTGTGGCTATCGATTTTTTGGATGTGAGTTTTTTTAAAAAAAAAGATAGATGAATTAACATACAATTTAAAAAAGTGTTTGAAAAATTGCCCCAGCATAAAGCTCGCTTTATGAAATTAACATTTTTAAACGTTCACGCATTTAAGGAGATGGGTTTTACTCTAAATGTCAATAAATTAAGGGAAAAGCATTAAATGTACCATTCCGAATTTCCAGAAATTGGAAAAGCTTTGTCCGTCCGGTTCTGTCTTGTTATCCTTATAAGATTCGTCGTTCTTCAAGATCGTTACAAAGATGTGAAATAAAAACGTAAATCTAAGTCGGTCAGCTATTTTTCAAAAGTCGGTATAATATGGTTGGTGGGGTTGTAATAACGTGAGCGCTACAGGTTAGGTGGGGCAAAGGGGTTCCTTGTACGTTTCAAAATTTCTGGGAGGCGTTTTGGATAAAATTTAAGGCTTGTCACACGCATATATTCATTTACTTCTTATCAGTAAGTAGTTTTATGAATCCTCGTGGCTATTCCCACAGAGTCAAAAAAGTGAGGTGAGTGTGTTTTTGCCATTTTTGGTTAGGTTTGGTCGGGTAAAATGGGCGTAAAACCCAGATTTTTTAACTTAGTGAGATAAATACAAGAATTTCCTTGAAAACTTCAAATTTTTGTAGTTGTTTCACATTACATTAATAAAGAACACATTGCACTAAATTTTTGAAGAAAGAATTTGATTTAAAATAGTCTTTTGACAATGTAGTTATGATCTTTGGTAGGGTAAAGTGGCTATAGTTAAGAAGAGATCTATAACCATCATAAATTATCATAATTTTTAAAAATACTGAGCACAAGAAGTTCTTAGCAAACAATTTACTTTATTTAAATATATTACATTTTCTGTGACTGTTAACTATTGTCAAAAATAGTTCACCAAGAATTTTATGTACCACCATGTTTGATTTATGTGCATTCACACGATTGGCGTCAATATCATTTGGGAAGGTGTGATAATTTCCAATGTTTGACTAATTATAATTTCGTAAATTTTTTTTCCAGGAATGTATTAAAGACAGCATTTGCAGTCCTTAAATTACTTAAATGTTATGTTCAGAAAATACTATTTCTAAAAAAAGTTCCGAAAAAAAGTCATTTTATTACGAAAAAAAAAAATTATTTTATTTTTCTATGTACTAAGTGAGATACTTCTAGGTTTAAGCTTCTACACGTACTAGTTTCTTCTTGAAACGTGAGTAAAGCTTTCTACGCTGTCAATTAATGAAAATTCCAACAAATAATTTCACGGAGATGTTTAAAGAGGTGTTTAGATCATTTTATGTAACTTCTGTAGAGCGGCAGAAAATAATACTAAGATGAAGTAACCAAAATGAGGGCAAGTTTTCTAAAATTCGTATGTCAAAGGTTTATTACACACAGTAGGGCAAAGTTTTTACATTCCTCTGATGATTTTTTTTTTTTTTCATAATAGGAATAAATTGATACAATAAAGGTTATTTACAGCACGTTGATTATAACAAAGCTATAACTTAAAAAAAAAAAATCTGAAGATATAGCTTTGGTGTAATCAACCCTTAATTTAAAATTTCTTTACCCCGCCCCCTATTTTTATCTTTAATGTTTGAAAGTCTTACAACTTTCTCAATCGGGTATCAATGATTTAAATCACAATCCACTTTCAGAAAATGATTTTAAACAAAAACTGAAAATAGATAAGCTATTCTCCATCGATTTTCGGACGCGCTGAGAACTCCGACGAAAGCCAATTGTTGAAACTGGAAACCTTTGCTCCCCCCCCCCCCCCTCCTCTTCATATTATTTGGCATCACAACCCGGTATGGCTCTTAGCCTGCTGTGAAATCCTTCTCCAGACGACTATGTCTTTGGCCTTTTTGCTCCCCAGAGTTGAAATCTATGATTTGCAGGTCCTTATTCTTTGTCCTTGTGGACATCATCGAGCCAAGGCTTTTTCGTTCTTTCTCTCTATCTATTGAACTTTGGCTTCTGATATACAAATTTTACCACTCGATTATCAGTATGTCTCTCTATGTGATATGAATATGTCTCTCGATAACCGTTGCGCCTTAACAAAGTTCACTATATCTTCGTTTTTTTCCCCCATCAGTATTTCAATTTCGCTATTTGTTCTTGTTCTTCATAAGTATTTATTTACCTGGATTGGTTCATGCATTTTTCTCATTGTTTTACGTTGCAATGTTTTAAATCATTAATACAATTTTTCATCGAAGTCCAAGTTTCACAGCCATATGTCATAACCTATCCTAATCCTATTAATTATTCCTACTTCAAGTCTGAATTTCCATACATTTTATAGCAATAAATATCCCCAGTCATGTTGGCATATCTCGATTGAAAATAATGAAGCAGCATTGAGTGATCTGAAGTTGAAGATGAAAAGCGTTCTACGCATTTCTATGCGCACAAGATTGTTATACCTCCGTCTTTTCTAAGCTAGTCTGAAAACTGAAATTGAATGAGATATTCCTGAATTTTGTACTACAGTCAATATTTCGGGCAAAGGAAGATGAGCGCTCGGAATCGGAATGAGTTCTCGGCGAAGAAAACGTTGAGCTGGTTGGTATTAGACGCATAGTTCGAAGGAACGAAAATGGGAAAGGAACGGCGCAATTCGATATGTTAGGAGCCGCTCATGAGGGCAATTTTGTTCGTTTAGAATTGTTATTTCTCTTTTCACTCGATACTGCTAGTATTTTATTCAAGTTTGTGAGTTTGTACGTTACTGAAACAGCTGTGATTATGTTTTTCCAAATATGTAAATATCTGGTGTTTTTTTGTGAAAAAGGTTAGCATTTTTACGCTCACTATTTAGTAGTTTGAACATTAATTCAGATCTAATCTTTTGGGGCATGAAGATTCATCCGGATAAGAAAATACCATAACCAAATTTCAAAAACTTCTATGAGACACAATTTACTCCAGCGCACATCTTCGAATGCCTGCTTATCACAGGTAACATTTTAATATTTGGCATGACTTAATGCTTGAGGACAACTCACTGCGAGAAATTCTTTACAACCCTGAAACACTGAAGCTAGCAGCTGCAGTTCTTATTATTTTTCACCATATTTGAGACTTTCTTCAGATATTTCAGTTTTAATATTATTTTACGTATCTATTTGTCTTTCTTTGCTACTTGCATCGTCCGTGTTTTTTTTTTATTTTTTTGTGTGTGTGCGTGTGTGGGGTTTTTATTTTAATTTTGTATCATATTTTATGTTTTTAATTCGACTTTGGGTAAATCAAAATGTTTGAGGATTCAAAGTAATATTTATTTCACTAAGTTTCTTTCACTGATCATGTTTTGTTCCTAATTCAAATTTTATCCCCCCCCCCCCCCCCCCCCCCCGGTTGATTCGAAGTCCGTTGCGGGAAATGTAATGGATTGTCGTTTAGGATTACTATGAAAACCCTTTAAATTCTCTTGCTATTGTTGTCGAGTCTTAGTTATTAATCACTATGAAGATGTGGGATGCCGTTGCCTCAAGAGATTGGACTTAATTTATTAACGTATAAGAGAACACAAGAAAGTAAATAACATCCAGAGTTCAGGTGGGAATCGAACCCACATCCCATTTGAACCACAGAATCTACCTTAGAGTCACGGATTCCCATTAAATTCTGTTACAACTATTTAACTCATAGTAGACTCATCAGTTCATCATTACTACTATGTTCTGTCTTCGAGTCAAAATAATAACACAAACACACACACACACACACACACACACACACACACATATATATATATATATATATGTGTATATATATTGTAAAACCAATTTTGTTGCATTTACCTGACTGGTAAATACACCAGGTGAATAAAGTTCGTTAATTGTCTCTGAAAACAAAAACTTTTTTTAGGAATTATATTCCAATCTCGATCAACGAAAGACGTAAACACCACCATAGAAGAGTGAACTTTTCTTTTTACTTTGATGCGTTATAGGTTACTGAAATAAACAAGAAATTTGTCCCTTTGAAAGTGAAAATCATTTAGTTTACTTTGAGATATACTTATTTTCTTAGTTGCGTTAAAAACATAACTTGAAACAAACGCTTCTATTTTTAAGTATAAGTTTTTTAAATTGATCAGTTTTTTTCTCTTTGCGGCTGTGGTGTTGCTGTCTCTTCTTTTAGCATAAATGTTTTCATTCCATCCAGGGGCGGCAAATAGAGTAAGGGGGTGGTCGCATCCCCAACTTTTATGAGGAGAATGATAAAAAAATGAGTAAATTAAACTTACGCATATAAACCGAAAATAATTCCGATGATTCTCACATTCTCAGTAATAGTTGATAAAACTAGATACATTTCCAAACTACAAGTGTTTTCTGTTATTTGGTGATGCCTCATGAAGCATTTGCTGGCCTTTTCAGAACAGAAAAGACTGATGAGAATCATGGTTTATCTTAACTAAAGAAGTAATCTCTTCATATAGGCTAAATATTTCATACTTGTGTGCTCACTCAGTACAACGACTGTACAACCAAACATCCAATATGAGAGGACCGTGCAAAGCGGTGTGTCTGCATGATTTTTAAAAGAAAATTCCTTCGTATTTTACATTCATTGTTACATTCATATTTTAAGTGTGTCTAATGAAAATTCAAAACTCAATGTATAAGACGCTTTCATGTATTGACGCTTCGAACTGTTGAAGCTTCAGTTCTATCTACAATAATTCGTACTCCGATCCAATTTAAAAACGGTGTAAAAAAATTAAAACGATTTTAGAAAAAGAGACAAAAATCCACATGGTGATGCAAAGTCATAACATTAATTTAATATTTTGTATAAAATAATAAATTCAGTTTCTAATGAAATTAACATAAAATCATATGATGAATATTTTCCAGCATGGTTGGCTCAATATTATCTGGATTGGATATTGAAACGGAAAATAAAATGTTTCAATTCTGAGTGAAATACATAGCGTGAGACAAGATGAATTGTTTTGCGGATAGCGACTATACTGCTCAATGATAAAAAATGAAGACCGACACATTTTTTTAAGTTGTCGGGGGAGGATTTTAAAGAGCAGAAGCTGAAATGCGTATTTTCTAACCTAACTTTGTTACTTCAATTAGCTGTACTGATGAAAGAGGGCACGAGGGTATTGATGCATAAGTAACAAGATTTCCTGTTCTTCCTAATTCCAAAAACCATACATTAAAACTTGATTAAAATGTAAAAACTGTAGGATCAAAATATTTTGTATGATAAATATTATGAACATTTCCTGTCAGCAAATATGCGCTTTGTTCCATACTGAGGTAATTCATTTTTAAGAAAATCGACCCTCTAAATGAAATGCTAAAATTCCGCTTCTGGCTCTATCCATTAATATTGTACGTCAATTTTGTTTTTGGCTCATATTTTGAGACATGAAAATGTTGGGCATCGAGTTTGTTAGAGTCTTATTATAGCTATTTTTAAAGTAAAGTTGTATTACAGGGTGTCCACATCACATAAGAAGTACGGGGCTTTAATAAATCATATCGAGTTAACAGAATGAGTTAGGTCGGAGCGGTTAATTGTGAAGAAATCAGTAGTTCACCAAATTTTATGCACATCAGTTTCTGTGGAATTTTTCAAATAACTTTGAAAAACTACCACAAATATGCTCTTGATTTTGAGACTGATAGTAGATCAACACTAGCCGAAACAAAAAGCAGGTTTTGAAATAATTGTTAATTTAAGAGATGCATACGCTTCATTAAAAAGGAAAAAAAACTTGCGGGCAAAACCATAAAATAACTTACTAAAGACATCCTGGATATCTTCGTGTTTGTACAAGAGCTCAAACACAACTTACAATATCGAGGAAGAGCAGAAATACGAATTCACGTAATGAACAAACCTTAGAACGGTTATTTTAACTGCATTTTCATTTTGCCAGGTTTTTTTTTTTTTTTTTTTTTTAATTTTATACACGAGTCTGGTCTTTACGTTTTACTTCAGTGGCAGACGATCGTTCTAAAAAATATATTTTTTCTTCTTTTTCCCCCAAGTTATCGTCTTCTTTAAAATAAAAGAAAGCATAAAAAAGCTAATTAGAATTGAATTACAGGAAATCGTTACAGACAGTAAGTTTTGAATCATTTGACTTTTTCATCATCATTCATTATAAAGCTATTGGGCGAAAATGTTAAACAAATAAACACATGCAAGCTCTGAAAGAAAATTATATATTCGCAACTCCAATAAACTATAGGGGACGCTGCAGCCATTGTCTAATAGCGGATGAAAAAGGTAAAACAAACAAATGCTGTAACTTATAACTTGCTTTGACGCTTAGTGAATGACAATAATTTTTCATCGTATTTGTGGGAAGCTTTCTTTTCAATTCTTCTGAAATTACATTCCATCACAAACTGTCTGAAGCCTGTAATTTACCCCGAAGAAAACACGTGGAATGGAATGTGTTACCTTTTTTAGTATTGTTAATCACAGCAAGATAGCGTATTCGAGCTCTGAAGTTGCGAATTAAATGAATAAAAAATGAAATACTAAGTAAATATTGAATAAATATGAAATAATACTTTATAAATAAAAACAGAAGAATAAAATGTAATGTATGGATAAACTGGGAAAAAGAGTGGGTGAAACTATTTCTTACATAAAACAATTTGAGACCGGAAAACCGAAAAATCATATTAGACTTTTTGAACAAGTTTGTACTTCATGCGCATAAGACACAATAACTCATATGTAAATTGACGAGTTTTTGCAGGATTCTTCCGGAATTTAGCATAATTTGTTTCCTATCTTATAATACAAAAATTACAAATCAAATTTAACGCATATCCTCCAAAATATTACATTTTAAACGAAATTCAGAAATTTTTTCAGTGAAATAAGAAAATATACAAGCAAACTTAGTTTGGAAAAGGAACTTTTTTCCCCCTTTCATCTTCTAAAAAGAATCAACTACAAATTCTCTCTGAGGATAACTTTTAGGAGAAAAAAAAAAAAAGTAAATAGTTAATGAAACGTGGATAAAATAAGTTCCCTTAACATATTCTTACAGAAAAAGACTCCCCATTATCACGCTCTATTTTTATCTGAGCCTTTTTGTGCTGCAAGATATCGCATAGCCTCGAAATTGATTTACCGTCGGACTAGGTGATGAGCGTGCAAATTAGAACGCAATTTCTCAACCTGCGACAGCCCGGAAGCGCAGTGCCCTCTCCTCGCTCCCCAATCCCTCCTCCCCTCTTGCTTCATCCCTCCAATTATCGCTGGAGTAGCTTTCGGCAAAACTCGGCAAAATCGGTAGGGACATGACTTCGATCGCTCGCTGGCCCTAATAACTGGAAGCTGAAGATAGCTTTTTTTTTTTTTTGGCTTGGCGCAGTTGATCTTTTTTTCGTCTCCTAATCTAGGGAGTCTAGTTGTCATAAAGATTAGGAATATCAATCCGCATGCAATTTTATTGGCTTTCCCCTTAAATTAGAAAATGACCCTGGATTGTTTTTTCTTCTTTTTTCTATCGAGTTTGGATGCTTTGTTTATATTACTGACATTACACCATTGTATTGTATATCATTGGGTTATATTAATGCAGTGACGTACCTAGCATGGGTGTCACCCGGGGTGGTAATTTGTGGTGTCACCCCCCCCCCCCACCCCTACAAACGAAAAAAAAGTTTTAATGTTCCATCAAAACATGAGATTCATATAATTTTTAGAAACAACTACATTTGTTTGAAAAAGAAATAAAGACAAATAAAAACCAAGAACACTTTTCATATAACTTGCCCTAGACATATATGAGCAGAGCCATTGCAAGATTTAAGAAGTAAATGGATGTTCGAAATTGATTGCTCCTCAATTATTTCAAACGTATCTCTAACAAAGGGGAAAATAATGGTTTTCAGTTTTTTGGTTCAGGAGGAAGTCACTACTAGGTCCAAGTTTTGACAATATGAACCTAATCTTGAGTAAAATATTCACTCCAAGATGTGGGGGGAGGCGGGGGGAGCTTCAAATTTGTAGTCTTAAAAATGCATTTTAGCTTCACATTTTTAAAAAACTTGCCATTCCACTTTGGGTTTCACATCCCAGACGGGTGACACCCGGGACGGCCCCCTCCCCTTCCCGTAGTGAGCCCTTGAATTAATGTATTATGCATATTATATTGTTTTTACTATAAATTGTCATACATAGAATGACCTTTTGAATATGATTCAAGACAAGATAATTTTTACCAATTTATTTGAACAAAAGGCGAAAGCAAATTTGCTCAAATGCATAACTTGCATATTTTACACTTTAATTTGTGTTTTAATTTGTTAATAAATTTCTCCTGCAGTGTTTTTTTTTTTTTTTTTTTTTGGTTTACCCTTTTTTATTTAAATTTTAGAGAAAAAAGTGCGTGCTTTTCAAATGAAAAACTGAATGATTGATTGAATTCAATTACAACGTTGAACAATCGCCGATTATCATAAACGGTGAAGAAAAATCATTAAAACTTTTCATTATTTCACTTTGAGTCCCGAAAATTAAAAATATGGAACATGGCAATCCTTATATATTATTTCTGTAGCCTGTTTTTGGTTTCTACGCTAGATTTTCCTCAATTCTTGATCGATTTCTTTGATTTACATCTTATTTTAAAGCTTATCGTGAAGGCTACTGACGAAAAATAGACCCACAGTCTAAAAATTGTTTTTTTCGGGCAAAAAAACCTGTTTTAAAGAACCAGAATGAGGCTTTCGGTTAAATTTATAATTTCAACTTGCACTGTAACCGACAGAGCTGAATAGCTTGATCGGCAGAGCGTTCGACTGATAACCAGGAGAATGCGTGTTCGGGCCCATGTCCGGACAATCTGCATCAAAAAATTAGAAAAATATCGCGCATTACATGAACAATGAATAACAAATATGAGGGAATACATGAGGTAGAAACTCTCCTAGCTGTTGTGAAAACTTGATGCAACACGGAGCTAAATTGATACTCAATTGTAAGTTTTTTTTAAGCTTTGGCTCCGGGAAGAAAATTAAAGCATAATGTAAGCAAAAATATAAGTCTCAGGTTTAAGATTTCAGACTACAATGGAATTGTTTTTTGTTCAGTAAAATATAATAAATCGTATGTTGAAATATAGATTCTTCTAATGAGTTTTTGACTCTTTGTACAAATAAAAAAAAAAAAAACTACCTCAATTTAAAGGGTAATATATATATATATATTTCTTCTTTTTGCAAAAAAAAAAAAAAAAACAAATAGCGTATCACATTTTTACTACATTTGAAAAGCTACGCTTAAAAAAGAACTAAGTTCAAATTACTTTGTATTTTAACCGTGCTGTTAAATGCTGAACACGTGCTGCAATCTAAGTCATAACGGTTCAAACAGCCTGCAATAACAAATTGTAAAAATTTTTAAAAATAAAAACAATTTTCGGCAAGAAAAAAAAATTAAAATTACCTGTGGATTTTTTTTTTTTTTTTCGGTCGAGCGTTTGACTATAAACTGTCTGAACTTCGGGCCAGTTCGGACTGTCCGACATAATAGCAAATTTACAATAATATTACGCATTACATGTACTCATAACATACAACAGATAACACACGTAATAAAATAAATGCAGTGGGAATGCTATTTGGTGTTTCGACTTCTTTACGCAGGCTACAGTTATCATTCAGATAAGTTGATTGCTAATCGAAGGGTGTTCTTCCCCCCCCCTTTTTTTTTTAAAGCTTTGACTCCGTCCAGATCACTGAGCATAATGTAAGCATAAAAAAAAGTATTAGATATACCTCAAGGGAATCCTTTTTGTGCAGAAAAACATGTTCATTGTATGCTGAAATGTAGATTTTTCTAATAGCAGTGTTCGAACTTTTGTTCAAATGAAAAAATACCACGCCAAATTAAAACTACGAGTTTCTACCAGTATATATTTAATTATTTATTCGAATACGATATAAAACATTAAAATTATTATCAACTTCATTAGTAAGAAATCATTTTCTACTCCTCTGCTTTCGGCTGAAAAAAAAAAAAAACATTTTGTCTACGTTCGAAAAATTACACTTAAAAAACGGACTCAGTTCAACTGATTTTCGTTTTGAATTTTAAGTGTTCAATTAAAAGAAAAACAAGTGCGGGCATTTATGCCGTACAGGTTAGAGAAGCCTGTTATGGGAAATTGTTGAATATTCAAAAATAAAAACACTTATTTTTTCAACCGAATTTATTACTTCTCTAGAATGTTTGTTTCAATCGCTACGTGAGATCTTCCTCATTCTTTAATCAAATTCCTTGTTTTACGAATAATTTTAAATTGTATCATGCTGGCTAATGACAAAACATAGGCGCATGATCTTATTATATTTTTTTCGGCGAAAAACTTTTTTACTGTGTTTTATTACGCATTCCTTCAATGAATAGCATTCGATAAGGAAGGCACAGTTGCTAGGTTTGTTGGAGCGTCGTACTGTTAATCAGAATGACGCCAGTTCGAATCCGTGCCACTAAATATCTCTTTAATGTTGCTTTTTTTTCCGTCAGATGCTCATATGGGCAGGACTGTATTTGCCACAACCTGTTTTTTCACATGCAAAATTACTGATTTTTCACGTGTTTATCAGCCACACTTTTGATGATATTTATATTTGCATTGAAAATACGTACAACCAAAAGGGGAGCGATGATCAAATTATCAAAACGTTGTATTTAACGAGGTTTTGTTACTGATGTCCTCAAATTACATGCCTTCTCTTGTGCGCTTACTTTTTTCCGTTTACTTTTTTCGGTTTTTCTTCATAATATTCTTTCTTTGATTTTTTTAAAGAGCGAAATGCCTCATGAAACGATTCAAAGTACAGTGCGGAGTTCCGCACGGGTCGACTAGTAATAAACATATCACCATGGAATTAACTATTGCTAAGAACAGCAGAACTGAAACTTATAACGAGCTAGGCTGACTGCAATTCAAAGTTACAGGTTGTAGGCGGTGAAAAAAATCGAGTAGTCGTTCTGATTCTTGCCGCTAGACGGCACGGCAGACGTTCGTACTTGCAGGAGAAGTGAGTTATCATGTGACAATACATATATGTACTTAATCCGGTAAAGAAGTTTTAATTAAAAGTTTTAGTGCGGATTAGATGTGGCGGAACAGTTCAATGAGAATGTCCCCCCCCCCTTGTAGTTACGTTATTGAAGTGAAATTTCAAAACTATTTACTGGGGGGGGGACAAATGCATATTTTTATAGTTTATTTTAGATTTTAATATAGTGTACCTATATTTTACGGAAGTATGATTTCTAATGGCGCTTTGAGCAGTTAAACGAAACTTTTCTCTCTTCACAATGGCCATTTTAATGATCGAAATTTTAATAACTCTAAAACTACTTGTCTTAGGAAGAAAAATCAATCTCTGTTAAATAGCTCTTTTAAAGCTCTTTCACTCTTTTAGATGATGCACATTAATATTACAATATTAAGATGTGTAATGTAGTTCTAAGCAGTTAAACGAACGCATGTACCTTTCCAGGCGGCCGTTTTGATGATGTTAATTGTAATAACTCTAAAACCGTTTGTGATAGGAAAAAAAATCAACCACTATTGAATAGCCCTTTCAAAGCGCTTTTAAATGATATGCTTTAATATTGCATTGTGAAGATCTATAATGGAGTTCTAAGCAGTTAAACAAACGTACTTACCTTTATCAGGCGGCCATTTTGATGACGTCATCACAGGGGGTTCATGACCTCTGATCAAATCCCTCCCGGCAGATTTTTGTTCTTAGATATGTACATACAAGCACTGTGCAAAATTTCAGACTGGTATTTAGAAGTGAAATGCTTTGGGTATTTTTGTCACTAACTCTACGGACTATTTGAAGATCATCAAGAAAGAAATGAAAAGGAAAAAAAAAAAAAAAAACAACGGAGAATAAATAATAGCTGAGACATTTTTGTTTCATTTCAATACGCTGTATTTAGCAGTGTTTTCAGTTAAAAGAAACACTTGGGAGGTCAACAGTTCAGAACTGATGCTGCGGTTCGACAAGCCATTTTGATGTAGTTTCACATTCTTCACGATGATTTTTCCAACTGATATTTTACCCTTTTAGTGGACACTCAGCTCCATCCACCGGTACCGTTTTAAAGCTCTGATCATCTTCGTTATCTTCAGCGTGATTTTTATTTATACAGAGAATCTGCACACCCGTCAAAGCTCTTGCTACCTCGTTTTTTGAACCATCGACGTAAATAATCGTTAATCATTTTGCATCGTGAGAAATAAAGAAACAAATAAATAAGTAATAATTTAACTGGAAGTAATAAATGCTTTTGCTGTTTTTTAAATACAAAATGTCAAACATTCTATACATAAAAAGTCAAATTAGGTGCTGTCAAAAATGAAATCAACCTTTTTTTTTTCCTTTCCAAAAATTTTACCCCCCTGCCTTCGGTGTTTCGAAGTGTGACACTTCGCTCTGCTCCCTCCCCCTTTGTCACATGTCATGCTGTTTTTCATTAGTATAATGTTATAAAAATGCGTAATGTCGCGTCGCACTTATCCTCTCTCTCCACCTGTCATAAACAGTCACAATTTTACAAATCCCCTCCATCCTCAAACAGACATCATTTGTGAGCGTCCTGCTGGAACACATCTCCTCGCATCTCAAGTAAACAATAGGAGATTCTGCAGTCTGCAACTAATGGGGTCAGAAAGGTAAAACCAAGACCAACCTACTTACGCAGGACGTGACCTGTCCAATGAGTCAACTGCCCTTTCTGCGAAAATTTTAAATATTTTACCACTTTGGTTAACTTTTCCTTGGTCTAGTCGTGGTGGGCTGATCGGTAAAGCGTCGGACTCGTAACCGAAGGATCCCGGGTACGATGCCAGCTGGTAGAAAATCCTCCATGTTCGTTAATGGTGACGGGGCACGTTAAATATGCCGTGATCACAAAGTCCTCCAACTGAATTATTACCTCTGGGGATGCTGGACTTGGGATTGCTCGTCTTTTGAACTGGATCAAAAAACAGAACTGTCTTCAGCTCTCCATCCAACCGGTTAAATCAAAAATAGTGGTAGGTATGAAAGATTCTGGTGTGATGTGATTTGGCTTGTCCCCCAGATCCGTGCCATTTATCGTTTCACCTTTTGACAGCATTTTTTTTAAAATAAAATTTATTACTATTATGGTCCCCCACCCCTTTTACTGTTTTCATATATATTTCACTCCTCCAAATGAATTTCACTCCTTAAAAAAATGTTAAAGAGTATTTTCACCCTTTAAAATAAACCCTAGCTACTGCTTACAGTGACCACGAATCCTTGGGTGCTTTAAAATCTTTGGCCGAGAATATTCATATAAGAGAATATCTAAATGCTGGGTGAATACCAAAATCAGGTGAGCGTCAGGAATATTCTAACCGCCTTCAGTTAAAACAAGCAGACCACCTCGATTGTCCACCCGCCCGTTCGGGCTCTAATTAGCCAGCACTCTGTGAAGGGGTGCGTGTGCCTGAGGGGAAGGGAAGAGGATAGTGACTGTTCTGAAAATAGGCCTGGCCGTAGATTAGCAAAGCCCGTTTCCCTGCCTCAATTTGACCTCTCCCTGCAAAAGCAAGCCCACTGCTAGGGTCAGATAACGAGGAGCTGGGGGGGGGGCAGGAGGGGGTGGTCGTCTGTTATTAGCGCCGTTTCTATGGAAACGACGCCCGCGGGGTCTTTGAAGCGCGCGAGTGGGTCTCGTCTCTCTTTCCATTTTACTCGCGAAGCAGGAGGGAAGCTGGGCGAGAGAGGGGAGTGCTTTTAATTTTCTTTTCCTTTCTACTTCCCCTGGCGATCGAGTTTTGCGCCCCGAAGTTATTCGATCGCAGCGGCACATGGAACGAGGGCTGCGCACAGAAGAAGAGTGTTTTCGATTTCGGTCTTAGAATTTGATGTGGGGGAAGTTCGAGGAAGGCCGATCTCGTTTTCGAATTCCGATAAATTGAATTTCATGTTCCGGAAGAAGCTGCAAAAGGGCGCGCGAGATAAATATCCGGGGAAAAATAGGGCCGGAAATGTGTCTGGTTTCTTGGAAAGAGGATGTTCTCCAAGAACTACTGCCAACATGCTAATTGAGATGTTTTGGGCATAAGCCAAAATGGTGCATACAATTTGGCAAAATTCGAAAAAAATACATTTTTTTTCTCGTTGTGTTTTCTACTTTGATTTTGTCGAATGTCTATCTGTACGCTGCGATTGACAGCATTTTCTAATGGAGATACAGAATATAAGTTATTTCTCTCTCCTACTCTCTCTTCCTTTTTCATTTTCTCAAAATAAATAATATTTGAAACTGATTGTGATGGTTGTTCGACAGTGTCTAAATTAATGTGTAAATTAATTATCACTCAAACACAAAACTGACATGAGGAAAAATCACTTTTCGTTTAAAATAAAGGCGTATAAACTTCGCACCTAAAGCTACCAGAGGTGATCAGCGGTAGCCTTTAATTTTTTGTTCTTCTCCAGTTTTCGGATTATAGATAAAACTTGACTTTTAAAAGAGCACTATTCAAATTTCCAAGCTACCAAAAGCATAAATTATCAAATTAGTACTTTTTTTTTCTTTTTTTAATTTCGTGTCGTGTGAATTACACACGAGACTGTACCCAATTTACTTAATAGGAAATGAAATGAAATATGTATAACGACACTATTGTAATGATTGCGTTTTCAAGGCTTTGATTAGTGATTCTTAATTTTGAGTACTGTTTAGCACCGAGTTCCTAAATGAATATTATTTTTTACACGTCTTGTCAGCATGCTTTTGCGAAATTCAAAATTAAGGTATCTAAACTCCCTTATAAAGGTGTTACACGCGATGCTACAATGTTTTGGATAGGATAATTTAAAAGTAGTGTATCTCCTTGTAAATTATTTTACTATACCTTATTATATGCATTTTTTTCCTTGGGGAAAAATATACAACTGCTTAGCTTGGAAAATTCATTAGATATTTATCTTTCGAAAAGTGCTTTGCTTCGCTTTTATACTAAAAAATAGAGTGGAAACCTGATTTTAAGTTGTCCGTTTCATACATTATCCCGCTTTCATTTTCTATTGGTAGCCAAAAAATCAAAAAATAACCCTAAAACGCAAGACCCGACTATAGCTTTTGAGGATACTGCGCACAAGGTGCACAAAGTTTATTCGCCCCCCCCCCCCTTCCTTTGCTTACACAGCATAAGGCAGTAATAAAGTATATTGATACTTATGCATGATCGCAACCAGGCTAAATTTGGTGATGTATTTTTTTTTAAATATCATACAGTTATAAATGAAGCAAAAAACAGTAGAAGTGAAAAATGTGATAAATATACATTATCATAGAATACATCATCAATTTTTTTTCTCCAAGTTGTGAGACGTAAACATCAAAATATTGAATGTGTTGCCTGAAATTTCTTTAGGATTTATGTAAAAGATTGAAATTTCTAGAAGACATTTTTTTAAAATTTGCATGTTGTTGTATTATAATTTGAAATTACTCGATTTATTGTAAGCTTTAGCTACAGATTTGGTGTTTAACACACTCTTTTAGGTCTAACCCCTAAACGCTCAAATTTTGATGCCTCGGGCCCGTGCCTCATGTGCCTATGCCTTAACCCTTTCGCGCGCAGTGGCTAGCAAGTCTAGCCACAAAAACAAAAAAATTTTCCCAAGCGGGCAGTGGCTAGAGGTTCAAGCCACATGTTTTAATTGAAGCAGAAATATATAAAAATCAATACAGATGGCAGCACCACAAGCATTTAACCTATCATGTTAGCTGATTGAGAGCTGAACTTGGTTCTTTTCGGCAGAAATGTAAATTCACACTAGTGAATTTTACTATGGGGAAAATTTTTGGCATGTTAAATACATTTTTACAAATTAATGTATATTTACCTGTCGCCTAAATATATCAAACAATGACTTGAGAAAAAATATTGATTTTAGCGAAAAATATGAAAGTTTTTAAATGTGGCTAGAGGCTCTAGCCACTGCCTGGTTAGAGCAGATAGATATGACCTTGAACTTTCTCCAATTCCTCTCCAGAGAGAAAGCTTACAGAAGCTTCTGGGGCCTGGATGAGGGTAGTTGGGGGGTGGGGAATAAAAACAAAGTTTTGTTTACAACATGTGGTATGATATAGCTTTGGTTTGAGATCCTTTTTTCAGTTCAGCTTTTCTGTTCGGTCAGAGCGCTTCTATTTTATTGAGTTACATTTGATATTTTGAATACTTTCTGCAAGTCGATCAGATTTTTCTATTTTTTATTTGCTTATATACTTAATCAGTTAATAGTAATTTTATTGTGATGTTTTTATTTTCAACTAAAAATATAAATTGATTTCATTTTTATAAAGTTAACAATGTCTAGAAAGAGTTTATCTGTAAAAGAGGCTTTTACATTCTTTGAGCAATTGCCATCAGGTTGAGGATTCAGCAGCATCTGATAATAGTGAAACAGATGAAGATTACGGTGAAAACTTTACTGTAGGAATACACGATCCTTTCGCACGCTTTTTAAAAATATATAAAAAATATATATTACAGTAAGTAACATATGTAGCAGTATTATTTTATATATAATTATTTTAATCACAGTTATTATTTTATTGTGTCTTATTTTGTAGTCAATCATCATTAAAAATATTAATATTATTTTCAAAACAGTAATATTTATAATTCTAGTAGGATTTATTTATTTGCCCCAATAGGAAAATAAATGTGCTAAGCGGGCAGTGGCTACTACATCTAGCCACCACCTACAGAAAAACCCCCTGATCGTTAATTTTTTTAACAGTTAAAAACTTGTTATATGGGATCATATCATTCTGTTTATAACATATTTTATCACAGAAAAGAGTACTTTTAATACGTGCCCGTGAATAATCTGGCCTGAGCACCCTCTAGTTTTATCATTTACTCTATGGCATATTCAGAAAAACCAGTTGGTGGGTCTAGCACGCGTCCTCTAGCCTCTAGCTCTGTTCGCCAAAAAGAGGGCTGCGCATTCCGTGCATCAAACAAAACGGCAATATGCCTGTTCCCAACGCCCGACCTTCATTTGAGACTTCTGCACACATGCGGGCCATTCCGTAAATTAAGCCTCCGCTCCCGGAAGAAGGGACGATCCGGGCTGGCGTTTACTCTCCGGCTGATGGTGATGATGATGCCCCGCAGGCCCGTGGGACTCCCCGTCCTCCACGCCATCGACTTTTCCTTTCAGGGGGTCATTGGAGCGGAGGCCATCAGGCGATCCCGCCGGGAGTTCTCATCGCGTCTTTGATGGGAGATTCGAGAACGACGTCTCTCCAGGAAAATGACGCTCCCATAGTTCTTTCTCCCGATCACTCAACCATAGATCAGAAGTCGGGTCCTTTTTGAGCGAATTTTACTGAGGACTTGAAAGGAGTCTTCGCTCTAAAGCGTCGCTGAAATTTCCATTCTGGAAGGATGTATATTAATAAAAAGAGAAGGGAGAGAGAGATTCTGTGCAGAGGATAAGCATTCAAGGTTCTGATATGATGCGTCTAATAGGTCCTGAATTCACAGGAGTCCATTAGAGTCTGATTAACGTACAGTCCCACGGTTCCGTGTACCTGGGCACCATAATTGTAGTCATTAGTCAAACTAAAATAGCGTTACTCCCCCCCCCCCCCCCTTCTTTTCTCTTCCTTTTCTTTTGAAAGAAAAACCTCACGTTATCGCAATTTTTTTAGTATCAGTGCACCATATTATATTTCCAAATTTACGTATGAATGTTCGATTGATATTCTGTTACACAACAACTAAACTCTGACCGCGAAAAGTTGATTCTCGGCTCCGCCTTGTTTCAGAACTGTCCATTTTCGTGAAGGGGCGATATGGAGAGGAAAGTTGGAACGGAATTTGCAAGTGCGTCATTGGTTTCAGAGCTTGAATACATCACCTTGGAATTCGAGAAATTAGCCGAAGAGGTAAAACATTTTAACTTTGTGCGGTCAAGGCAGATATCTCATTGGACAGGTTGTATTATAATTTGATATGATATGAACAATATCCTGAATATTATATAACAGGTTGTATAGGTAATACATCCTACGTAAGTGGATGGGTCCTGGTTTTACTTCTTTCAACAACCATTGGTCAGAGATAACAACGTCTCCTATAATTAATTTCAATTGAAAATTGGTGAGAGTAGAGTTGCAATAAAGAATGCAATTTTCGCCAACACAATGCAGTTATTGCTGCAACTTAAACTTGTCAGGTCTAAATAATCACACAAAGAAAATATACTAAGAGTACGTTTTTTTTTTTTTTTTTTTTTTTCATATCGCCAAAATGTTACTAAACTCATTATATTGCTAAACTAAATATGGACTGCACAGTTTGAGATGCCCTATGTCACACTGACAGCAATAAGCAAGTGGAGAGAAAAAGTGGCATTTTGTTTACATATGAAAATGAATGAGGTTGTCAGTTAATAATGCCATTCATTCTTACATCTTGCAGTCAGTAACAAATGTAACAAAATACTAATCTTTCGGTATCTGAAATAATGACGAGTACACCCTTATATTGTTCAAAACATCGGGAAAAACTTTTTGGATGATAGGTATATGTAATGTTGTATCAATAGATAGTTCCAATCTCAACACAGGGAAAATGTATTTTCTTAAAAAGATTTTTTCGACGAAATAAATATTTTCCATTTGCATGCAGTACATATTTACATTGAAAAGTGTTTTTCTGGTTGAACAGTCAAAGCATTGTCGTTGCCAACAATGAAATTCCGCAGTGTTTACAATGATAAATTGGGAAAATACATTCCGTATCAGCATTTTATTCGTGTAGCTTGTAAAATTTTGTAAATTGTTTGTGAGTGTGTTTTATTTTTCACATGAAGATTCGTTAAAACATATTTCGTAAAAAGGTAGATTTCTTTATTTCTATTTCAAGCTTCAACAGCGGTACTTTTCTCAACTTTATAAAATGTCTTCATAAAATAATCATTCCTTCTCTACGTAAAAATGCAATTTTTACTTCATCGTCGATTATTTCTCTTCCCTATTCAGCCAATTCTCCTTCCCCCTACCACCAGATTTTTCGTCCCGAGTTCTTCTAGAGGAAAAAGGAAAAAACTCAAAACAAATAAAATATATTAATTCCCACTCGAAGAAAAACATCACGGCGAAGAGCCGGCCAATCATTTCGTATGCACAGATGAAAAACTCGAGTAGAAAAAGTGCCGAATGGCTTTAGCACGTTTCTTTGCCAGATCGATGCTAAAAGCCTGGATAAAAGGTGCCCCAAAGAAAAAGGCAAAGAGAAAAATGTCGCTGTGTGTGCCATTTAACTTTCGGGACAAGCAGATTTTCTACCGAAATCCCGCCTCTTCCTTTTGGAAAGAAAACGCTTTCGCAGTGCCCGTTCGGCCATTGATTATCGTTTCCCGTTTCTTGCACACTTGCCTCCTCCTCCTCCTCTTCGCTTCCACTCTTTTCTTCTTTTGGGGCTTTTTTAATTTGGATGTTGAATGAACCAGATTGTCTGTGGCGCTACGATGTCGGATTAGAAACGGATGCGAGGCTGTTGTATCGTCGTGAATGGTTGAAAAAGGTATAATTCCTTAAGGTCTTTTCCAGTAATAGATGCAGACTGTTATCGTGTAGGAGTTCCATGATGAAAAGAAGGATTTTCTCGCGTGATTGTTTCTTGCCTTTTATTTTTCTGAAGGCGGTTCTTCTTGGAATTAATGAGTTCTATTTCAGTAATATATCAGCGAATCCCAAACATTGATATCTTATGCGTGTATTTTTTCTTCACTTCTTTAGATTAATTACACGGTGTTGCAAATTCAGAAAGCATCGTAGAGAAATACAAGAATTCTGTAGTTCGTCATCTCCACCAAAATAAATTTATCCAAGGGTTTATGAAGCAATACTGCATCAATACAAAATAGTTTCTTAAAGTATTCAAATTTGTATGTGTAGTTTTTATATGGGTCTGTGTGTGTACATTGTACGCATAGATGTATATAGTACGTACACTAATCAGTAATCTCCCCAGTGAGCATCAGCTCTTTTATGAGACCCTTTCAGTGGGAGAATTTGTGCGAGAATTACGTAGTTTATCATCAGCGTCATACATTTTTCAGCGAGAATTGTGTAGTTCATCATTTGCACCGAAATAAATTTATCCAAGGGTTTATGAAGCAATACTGCATCAATACGAAATAGTTTTTTTAAAGTATTCAAATTTGTATGTGTAGTTTTTATATGGGTCTGTGTGTGTACATTGTACGCATAGATAAATATAGTACGTACACTAATCAGTAATCTCCCCAGTGAGCATCAGCTCTTTTATGAGACCCTTTCAGTGGGAGAATTTGTGCGAGAATTACGTAGTTTATCATCAGCGTCATACATTTTTCAGCGAGAATTGTGTAGTTCATCATTTGCACCGAAATAAATTTATCCAAAGGTTTATGAAGCAATACTGCATGAATACAAAATAGTTTTTAAAGTAATCAAATTTGTATGTGTAGTTTTTCTATGGGCCTGTGTGTGTACATTGTACAGATAAATGTATATAGCAGGTAAGGGTAGACCGGGGCACGCTTACGCATGGGGTACGTTTACGCAGTGCCCTTTTTGAGCATGCAGAAAAAATAATCTGTTTTCACCAAGTCGAGTAAATTTTGAGTTGAACGTTTCGAAGCTTATTGTGCATAAGTAATACTTGGTTAAGAAAGAACAAATTTATAAAAAATAGCAAAATTTTATCCTTTTTTGAGAATTGTATTTACATGAACTGAAATGTTATGAAATTGTTTTGCACGTTAAAAATAAATCCAAACTTTGCGACGGGGCAAGTTTACGCGTTGACGTCGGAGCACCTTTACGCACGTTCTTACTGTGTTCTTACTTCTAAACGTGGTCCGACGCTTTTTTCGCTCCGAACTGTCTCAAAACGTTTCAGTATTTTCAGGCTATTTAGTTTTAAAAAACACCATTTAATTTTTAATTGAATTACAAATTCGTATCTTATAGCTTACAATCATGCAGCCGTTCAGCTTTTACTTTATATACTTTTCAGTGTGTAATAAATTTGCTTTATTTTAACAATTGTAAGACATTATGTTCAAAACACTAACAGAACCACGTTAGGTGTGAAAATAAATATGCATAAACGTGCCCCGTGTCCGGGGCAAGTTTACGTAACCGACTTGGACTCAAAAATAAATTTTTTAATGGTTAAAAACACCAACTGAGCAACACCTGAATATACTGTAAAACATTAAATTTAGAAAATTCATTAAAAAAATCCGCGTAAACGTGCCTTGGTAATTAGTAATCTCTCAAATAAGCATCACCTATTTTGTGAGCCTCTTTCAGTTGTTAATTCATTTTCTTAAAGCTCTGACTAAAAATATATGAAAGTTATAGCGATTTAATAGTATTAAATTTAATGTATACGTCACTGATTCCTAAGTATCGCTTAGTTATTCGTCAATGATTTTTTTTTTCAGTGTACTTTTAATTTTCTTCCATCACTTTCAATGTCGTTCAAAAATAATCAGTGAGAAAGAGTGAGCATAGAAACAAATCGCACCTCAGAAAGGACGGCGACATAATCGAAAATTTGGAGTAAACGTACTAGGTCATACCTTAGCTAAAATACCTTATACCTTAGCTAAATACCTTACTTAGCTTAATGCTTTAGCTAAAATAATTTTCAATAATGGGGTCGTTTCCAAAATTTTAAAAGTTTTTTTTTTTCTGAAAGAGCATGCTTAAAAACATAGGATATGACCATTTTTTAAATAATTTATTTGAGTTTAATATTTTTAAAAAAAATACTTAAATCAGTGCGCTTTCATTGTTTACACTTCTGTCGTGTGACATCACAAATAATGAAATGCCATTCAATGTTGCCATTCACAGAACAAAATATTTAATTCGCATCTTTACTCACGTGCATTGGCAGCGATATGGTTGATAAAAAGCATAGAGCGCAATTTTAATTCGCTGCTTGATTATCATAACGTGGAAACGTAGTAGAAAGATGCGGCAAAGTACAGCATTTGTGACGTCATCAAGACCACGCCTTGTTTGAAAAATCGGACAGTTTAAAAAATTAATTTAAAAAAAAACTGTTGGGAAAATGAAAGTATTTTCTGGGACCATGTTTTTTTTTTTTTTTTTTTGCTCATTCTATTCATTTCAATGACTAAAAGTAGTACTTTTGACTGAAGGAAACCACCCCATTTTAACAGAGGTATTTTAATGCTATCGGCGAAATAATTTATCACAGATTTGAAAATAAATATAAGACATTCTAACTGGAAGAGTATTTTTTTCCCTGTACTCAAAAGACGTACAAACATTTTGCATACAAACTACTTTTCTTTCCATTCATGTCCCACTAGTTCAATACCCCTCAATATTTTACTACGTTAGCTAAGCCTCATGTTCATTACATGCCGACTAATAGCAATACTTAACTTCTCTGAATGCGTTGCAATTTGAATGAATCCCATTATGGGTTTTTCACGGCATTACTGTCAGAACAAATGTTCCCTCAATTGATAGAAAGAAGAACATCATGCTCTCCTAAGTTCTTTCACATTCAAATTGTGCTTGAATCGCAATTTAAACACGAAAAATTTAAAACCTAAACTCTTTCATATTCAAATGAGATTGCTTCCAAGTACAAAAACAAACTTTTCAATGCGGTACACCTAAAAGGAGATGTTTACAATAAGGAATGCCTGCTAATTCTTTTGGAACGGAAATTTTGTTTCCAAAAAGTTTCTAATTCCTCTTTTGTTTGCCACATTCTTAGATCGATAACAAAATTTCAAGCGCGTTTTATAAACCAAAAAATTTGCGCCATCATTTAATTGCAAGAATTTTTCCGTGTGAGATTTTTTCCTTTACATGAAAAGAGGTTTATGGAGTTAGGAATGTACGTAAAATTTTCTGGTTTATTTGAGTTAATTTGTTGTTTCGTCTTTCTCTCTTTCTTCCTTCCTTTCGTTCTCTTTTTAAAAATTGTTTTTTGAATCATGCATTGAATGTCGTGATTATTGGCTTGTGGGGAAATTGAGAAATGTTGCTGCTTTTATTCTAAAGCAGACAAAGTGAGAATAGTTTTGTTGCGTTTTCAATAGCAGAATATGTAAGTATCAGGGCTGAATAAACTGCTTGGACCCAACGTGGTCATTTCCGAAATTTTAAAAGTATATTTTTCTGCGCATGACATCACAAGTGACGAAATGCCATTCACTGAAGCCATTAGCGCAGAGTGCTAATGGCTTAGTAATTAATTCGCTTCTTAATTGTCATACAGTGGAAAGCTGTTGACAGCAAGCGTAAGCATTCAACGCGCCAATGGAGTAGAGCGCCAAAGTTCATCACTTTTTATGTCATAAAAACCACGCCTAATTTGAAAAATTGTACATTTCAAAAATTATCTGAAAATAAAACGTTTTGAAAAGAAAAGATTTTTTTTTTCCGCTCATTATATCAATTTTAGTGACTAAAAGAAATACTTTTGACTGATGGAAACAACCCCGTTACGTCCAGTACCGAAACAAAATAATAAATTTTTATCTAATTTGTTAAAAAATTGCGATGAGGAAAATTAAAAAGTTTAAATACAATATTTTTATCGGTAAGTAATAAAACGTTTATATGTGAACGGAAGCAATGGGGGGGGGGGGAGAACAATAACACTTAAATGCACCAATTACAAAAATACTGCATATACTTCTAGGTTTTCGGGCACCTTTTTATCACTGAATATAGTGACGTGAACACTAAATTAATGAATTCTGAATAGAAATCTCAATAACCAGTTAATACAGAAACTGGATAGTTAGTGTTTTTCTCTCTGTAAAGAACGCATTGATTGTGTATGTTTTCACGTGTTTGTTCAAATAAATTTGTGTGTTCGTTGAAATAAACAAGACGTTTTGCAAACAACGTCGGTTTTGGTTCGAATCAAAACATTTTTGCGTCATTTCAACATGCATCATCATTTAATTGGAATAGGTGTAAAAAGTTATTTTAAAAAAAGAAAAGAAAGGTAATATGAAAAATAGAAACTAAGTTTTAAAAAAGACCTGTTACCCCCACTTCCCCCAATCAACTCTAATTTGAATTCTGAAACTTTGAATTCAAATTATGTTTTTCGCAATCACGAGTTGCGACAAGACCCTACTCATTGGAGTTATTGTTTCTAGAAACGGCTCCCCCTCCCAGCTTATCCATCCTTCTGGTTGGTTAAGTGTGTAAAGTTGAGTGTGTGTGTGTGTGTTTGTAGGCTTATTTGTGTACGTAGGTGTGTGTGTGTGTGTGTGTGTATGTGTGTAAAGGTCCGTGCGTGTGTGAGTGTGAATGTGTATAAGCATGCGTGTGTAGGACATGGACGCCACCGTCCAGCAGAAGTGGATTCTGGGGGACAGTGCTCAGGAACGGAGACCAGTGGGCGGTGGTGCTGCAGAGGCCCCTCGTCCAAGCTGAAAAAGGAACCACAACATTAAGGACGGTCAAGTGAGAACAATAAGCAATCGTGATTGCTCAAAAAAAATACATCAATTAAATTTAGAGCTATACTTGAAAGGAAAAGAGTGAGTGGGGAGGAGTAACTAAACAAAATAATGAACAAGAAATAGAAAACTTGTTAGTAAGAAAGCAAGGAGGCGGAGTTGTAAACTTCGTAAAACGTAGAAATAATAACCAGGAAATTAATTGAATTCTTACCCATCAGTTTTGGACTGCAATGTCCAACTTGCAGCTTGGACTGCAATGTCCAATTTTGGACTCAATTAAACAAATATAATTTTAAATATGTCCGACGATCATTGTATACACGTATTTTGGAGTTTCAAGAACGCGATGAAATTCGTTTCTGCGAGGGAAATATTGGTAGCGAAACATAGTAACATACTATTAATTATCAAAAAATATCGAAGAATAGAATTTAGTGGATAAAAATGTACTAAAACCCTATTAAAAATAGAATAACTGATGCTTCAGAACTAAAATCTAGACAAAAGAAAAGAAAAGAAAAAAAAAAAAAAGAAACCCTGTAACTTACGATATACCCAAGAATGATCTTGAAGGTGATAGGCTGTTTTGTATAATGGGTTTTGATAATTTCTTCTGACAATTCTGTTTCCCATCGCTGATACCTCCATGTAATGCCAAACTATGGGTACTTATCATGTAAAAGTCAAAAGCGGGACTCATTCTATTAAGAACTTTGTCTCAAAACAAAAACTACAATTTGACTCTTCATTCATAACTTTTCACATTTGTGTAATTTATTCATAAACCGTGGTTTAGTCTTTTATTTTCTTTTTTTTTGCATAAATCATTAATTTAAAAAAATGTTTTTAGTTGTGTGGAAAAGGGGGTGATAAGTGGAACTTCATCCCATCCGGCTTTTTGTTATCCGGCCTACTCTTCTGGTACATTAAGAGCCGTACAGGTCAAGAGTCTACTGTAATACCAATTCTAACAAGGTAGTGGAAAAACATGAAAACTTTTACGACCTCCCCACCCCTATCCCCAAGGTGAAACCTAGCTGAGATAGTGTGAAGGACTAATTTCATTCCTAGTTTTAGAAGCGAACTACATTTTGCCATCGACAAGATATTAGTTTTTTTTTTTTTTAATGAACAGCAAAGTTTCTACATTTATTAGGTAAGGTAAACACAAAAATAGTGGCCAGTGCCTCGGTAGTGGCCACTTCGAGGTTTAAA
This sequence comes from Uloborus diversus, assembly GCF_026930045.1. Lineage (NCBI taxonomy): Eukaryota > Metazoa > Arthropoda > Arachnida > Araneae > Uloboridae > Uloborus > Uloborus diversus. The sequence goes on along the minus strand of NC_072732.1, from coordinate 63,924,436 downwards.
ACGCACTAGTAGTGGTCACAGTGAAACATGTTTTTAAACTGAGGGTCTACAATATCAATTACCTCTCTTGAAACTCAATGAGCGTATTGTAGCCCAACTCTTCCTTTATCGTTCCATTTTATAAGAATGCCAGAATGTCAATTTGCTCAATTTTTTATTCATTTTTTTTCCAAACAAATTTGATCCATTAGTGGCCACTCTAAAATCTGAAAATTTCACTATTCCATCTGACATTCTCCCTTCCGAAGAATTGAATTACTTATTTTAAGTTCAAATAAATGATTCAATAAAATTGATTCAATAATATGATAGGTAGTTACATTAAGTGCCAATACATTAATCACTTTATTATTGTTCATTTATTTCTTCAAAGTACATAAGTAACCTTGATGGTCACTACTGAAGCACTGGCCAGTACTGGTGTGTTTACCTTAGTTTACTTTTCTATTGTTGGACTGGACCTTATTCACTGAAGAAAAACTTTGAAATACCCTTCAAGCTACGGTTTTTAGTTGATAACGTTGTTTGTATCCGCGGTGGCCAAGCACTATTTCACTGAAATACGTAGAACTGGTAACATAGATGCACTTTAGAGGAACATGAATGTGTTCCGCGCATTTTGAAAAGCGTATTTTTTCTTTTCAGCTTAAGAAAATTTTTTATTTTCTTCGTCTTACTGTTTTTTTTTTTCCATTTTAATTTCTCATTTTCTTTCTCTCCTTATTTTAGACCCATTTGTGCTTACTGCTAAATGGGTCATTCTTCAAAAAGTGTGACTTTTCTGTCACACGCCTTTTAACAGTAAAAAATTTAAGGAACAATTTATTTAACAATGATTTTTAATTTCATCAAAAATATACCTATTTAAACCTGTCAACAATTTTTTAATGATAATTTTTATTTTAGTATATTTTTGGTTCACAACATGTGAGTTCTCACCACGGTGGCATGTCACATACCTTGTGTGACTGTTTATGTTACTTAATAACTTGTTTAATTAAAAGTATATACATATTTATTTATTATTCCTTTCACATGTGTCTCATATACAAATTGTTTAAGTACATTTAATTTTTTAAGATTGTGTTTTAATTCGTTTTAGAAGTAACGAAGAAAAAAAAATTCCATGAAAAATATATCTATTAGGCTGATGTTAATGGAAAAATTCTCACCTCCGTGATAGACCTTATCAATATCATTATTTCTGAGGTGAAAATAAATGATGGAGAGGAAATACATCAATAATAGGTACTCTACCAAAATTATAAATTGCCAGTATATCCTCAAATTTACTAAATACTATTTTTTTACATTCATTTAAAAGTACTAATTAAGCCGTACTTTAATTGAGAGAGCTTAATATTATGTTCCCACTAATCATTAAAATAGCTGATTGTTTGCACAATTAACAAAATTACTTCTTTGATATTAAATTGACCTCGATTTTTAAATATTAAAAGTTTTTTTTTTAAAATTTCATGAACAAGGTATTTTTTTTTTTTTTTTAATGAATAAAATAATTGGAATTTAGCTGAGCCATTGCTTATGGTTACTTCTAGTAGGTAACACTTGCATGTAAGAATGATAAAAAAGAAAACAAAAGGTTTCGAAATTGAAAAATATTTGCGTTCAAAAGTTACGTTTTCTGGAGAATGACCCAAATACACGCAAACTTGTCTTTGTGCGGTCTTTTATGTGCATTTTTTTGAGTAATCACGATTGCTTATTGTTCTCATTTGACCGTTTTTGGTGTCCGTGCCTTTTTCAACTTGGACCAGAAGCCTATGCAGCAGCACCGCCCACCGTCCTCTGCTGACGGCTTTGAGCTACCCGCGTCTCCTGGTCGGAGGCGTCCATGTCCTACACACATACCCTCACACACGCCTACGTGCATACACACAGGTCTACGCACACACACAACTATGCACACGTAACCACCCAAGAGGAGAGGCAGGCTCGGGTGGGGGGGGGGACAGGAGCCGTTTCTAGAAACAATAACTCCAATGAGTAGGGTCCTGTCTCAGTTCGTGATTCGAAAAACATAATTTGAATTCAAAATTTCAGAATTCAAATTAATTTTCTTTTTTTTTTTTTTTTCATTTTAACAGTAATTTTTGTTGCGAAAACTATTTTTACAGCTACTCGTGAAAAGTTGAAGTACGATTTTTCTTATGCCTTTTTTTATGTGGTTAATATTCACCACACAAAAACAACTTTGAGTGTAACACATCATCAATGTATCGCAAAGTACCAGAATGAAGGAGGTTAATTGTAGATTCAATATTGTGTTCTTCTGAATCATTTTGATGATTGAGCATTGTTGCAAAAATAGTTTTCAGTGAAAGCTTTCCAAAAAATTTCAAATGATTTGATCTGAATGCACCCTGCCGCTTGATCACACAATCAAGAACTCATTGAGAACGAAAATTGCTTCGGGTTACCGCAAAAAGAGATAATTGCCAATTTTCGATTTTGGACTACACAATTTCTTGATGAGTCAAGACTGGAGAAACAAGACGTATGGGAGAAGAAAATCTCCTACTCAATCGAACATAAAAATAGATTCGGAAACTACCACACATCAAACTTTTTTGTGTTGACATTTTATTTCCATGAAGCCATCAAAGGTAAATGTTGTGCAAACGAAGAAGCTCAAAAGGCAAAATGTTTGAAAACAGAATCCGGCAGTCAGGAAAATAACGCTATTGTAACTCTCGAGAAATGACAATTTATAGGATTTTCATGTGTTTCAACATTATGAAGTTGGTAACTGAAAAAAAAAAAAAAAAAAAAAAAGTTGTGCACTCTTTAAAGTCTCTCTTTTTTTTTTTTTTCTTCAATCAATTAATATTCCTTATTGCTTCTTTTTAATTCAAATAAGAGTTTAATTAAACGAAGAATGAAAAGTAAAACAGAAGGAAAAAATAGAGGAGAAAGAACAAAAGACCTAAATAATCACTGTTTAAAAAACAATCCTGAAATTTTACAGTAAATGTTGCTAGCATCTATCTTGCCATAACTTCTACCTAAAAATACTCTTTTACTGTAAAATTTTACGGTAGAATAAACTAAAATTAAAAAACGCAAAACGCAAGCAGCAGGTTTGAGCTCGTGGCTTTCGTAATGGCAGGCGGCCTTTCTGACCACTGCACACGTTGTGACACGCCGAGGGAGGGGAAATACGTTCTTATGTGCTTCGCATCACGTAGTGTATCCATTGGTGCTGCTATCGGTTTTTTTTTTTTTTTCGGTAAAATTTGCTGTAATTTTTTTCTAAATTGTAAAATCTCCGTTTTGCAGTAATATTTACCATAAAAGTTTCTTGAATTTTTCAATGTAACAATAAAAATAATAACTTGAGAAAATCTGAAGTGTCACCTTTGATGAAATATTTGAACGACTCAAGTTTTAATAACGTGCTTGTACGCATATATTTGTATTTGTTTTACGTGTCACAAACACTTTATTATAATTTATATTGCCTCCTTAATTTGCAAAAGATTAAAATGATAAGTAAACGAAACAAAGTCCAACACATTCCTCCGATCTTGCCATATTTACTTGGAAAAGATATTTAATTCAATAAAATACGGAAAGCGATTGTAATACAAACGATGAGAAGATTGAGGCAAGGAAAGATTTTATTATGCTTCAATAACCTATCATGCGTAAAAATTCAAGAATTTGTGTAAATAAATGCGCCAAGCGTACTTATGTTGGTGGGCACACACGCGTGTTTCTTCAGAGCAATAACAAATTACAAATCACCCCGAAGCTAAAACCCCCCCGGTGCAAAGTTTTAATAAGATATCTTTAGAGACTTTATAAATCTCAAGGCGAGTCACATCGCCATTTTGGTACCAACAGCGATTGCGAGCAAATTTAATCTTATATTTAGACAGAGTGTCCTAATATATGAACAGCAAATTTAAAAAATTTAAGATTTGTAAAAGAAGATGATAACTATAAGATCAGTAAATGATCCAATTCAAAGAATGCTAAATTTGGTTCTACCCATATGCAGCATTTTCTGTTGTTGATTAGCAACATTCAGCCCGATTCTCCTACCCCTCGTATTACCTTTGTTTTCGCTTATCGTTTTGCATTCGGTCAGACGACAAATTTGATACTAGATTGATGAATCGGCTGGGATTTTGTGCACAAGACGGATCAAAATCGACGGAGGAAGTGTTATTCATGATTGTTATACTCGAAAATCGTCCGTCAAGGTATGGCGGGTGAAAATTGCTTCTACATTTGAACGAAGCAATTTCCTACTAGGTGATTATTTTGATAGTTGAAATTTTAACCATAACTCCATTGGATTAAGCCGTTTCTTTATTCTCCTCCAATGAAACTTACCAGTAAAACTGTTACGTTACTAGATCCAGTTCAGCCTTGTCAAAAAAAAAAAAAAAAAGCATTCCTGCATGTTAAACATTAACAAAAATATTATTTAACTACATGCTATGGCGCGAGTTTGATTGTTGATGACGTCAGAGCGTTACTCGAGCAGTGAATTCGCTATTAAAAAATGAGGATTATTATAATTGTTATGTTTATTATTACAGGTATTTTACCGTGCTCCGCAGTGGTTATTACACGGCACAGATAGAACAAATTAGAATGGAATTCACATCACAAAGTGAAGGAAATAACACCCAGGGCCCTGGGGAAAATCGAAGCAAGTGCCTTTCACCGCTGGACTACAAAGGTGCCAGAGAAAGTGTTAAAATAACAGTTTTATGGATTTTTGAGTCGAATATTAAAATAACTAATGCAAACGGAAATTTTCTAAATGCAAACAATAACTTTTCTACTCCACAAACTGAAACTCCCTCCCCCCCCCCTTGTTTCCACTTTCCATTTTGAAGAACTCCTGTCTCTCTCTTACTTTCCTCTCATGTATGGATGCATTTTATAGTTAAAGATAATTAATGTTCTAATTTTTGTACGTATACTATGATATTCCTGCACGAATGCACATTTATTACAGTAGCAACTCGTTTATCCGAACATTCGGTTAATCCAAATATGTCGAATTAATATATATATATATATATATATATATATTGATTAAACGTACAAGCCCTGTATAGATGTACATTACATTATAGCAATCTAACAAACATCATGATGTATTTCAGAGTGTCAGTCCGATAGCAATAGAACTGAATTATAAGTGATAAAATGCTTGTACGAAACGATCGTATGTAATTTTGTTACAAAACATTGTTTTTTATGGTATTAAAATGTAAGTCTTGCTCGCTTAAGAATTTGTTTTTCTTATAATCCGGATTATTCAGATTTTCGTTTATCTGTATTACTTTTGGTCTCAGTTGGTCCGGATTAGCGAGATTGTTGTGTTCTGTAATACATTAAACAAGATAATCAACATAGAAAGACGATTCATAAAACCGATAATCAATTGAAGATTAGCTGCTTCTGCATATCATATAAATGCATTACATAAAAACGTTTTACACAAAAAAAGATAGTTAATAATAGCATTGTTTATTAATTTCTAAGCGAAGGGAATTCGACCGGTAAAAGAATAACCCCGATTGTACCGTCGTTATTTCGAATCCTCTCGCTCAGTGGTCACCAGATTTGATAAGCTAGCAGGGGCGGACTGGGTCCCTCGAGAATAACCATAGGAAAAAAAGGTGCAAAAAAAAAAAAAAAAAAAAAGCGTAAAAGGAAAAAAAAAAGCGTGAAAGGAAAAAAAAGATGGTTCTCAGGTTTGCGTTTTGCGAAAAGAAAAAAAAAATCGCACAAGTTTGTGAACGCAAAGAAAAAAAATAGAAGGCACAAAAAAAAAAAAAAAAAGAAGCCGCACAGGATCGAGGTTGCACAAGGTTGCACAGGCAGGAGGGCGTTTACTTTGGCAGAAGTCCCCCCCCCCAGAGAGTACTTTTCACTTCTGGGGTGCTATGAATTCAAAGTTAATTATAATACACTATTAATTGTAATTGCCTTCCAAAAACTTTTATGAATTGCTTCAAACTTTTTAAACGTAAGGTGAAAAAACGAAGGCAACAGGTTCGAGGGCGCAAGGAAGCAGAGGGCAGAGGGCGCTCACTTTCACTCAGGATCTCCTCTCTTCATCCACGACTTACCTATCACATCCCGGGTGCTATGAATTCAAAGTCAATTACAATAAATTATTAACTGTGAACATGAACTCCTTTTGCAAACTTTGGATTGCTTTATAAGCTTCGAACGTAAGGGACAAAAAACAAGTGCCAAAGGCTACAGGTCCGAGGGCGGGAGGAGGCGCGGTCTAAAGGGCCAGGGGTGCGCACAGAAATTTTGAGGCCCGTCACAAATGACTTTTCCGAGTCGCCCTCTCTATTGCTGGCTATTATAATTCACCCCTAGTCTTAACAATATTGGACTCCCTTTGGAGTCGGGCCCGGAGCCAACAGGTGTCCCTTCCCTTCTCCCCCCCCCCCTGTGCACGCCCGTGCAGAGGACGCTCACTTTGGTTCAGGATCTAATCGCCCCTCCCGCCGTACCTATAACAACGCGGGTGCTATGATTTCAATATACACTGGCGGACAAAATTAAGAGATGGGAGACATTTTCCTAAATATCTCGAGAAATACTGAACAAAAATTAATTAAATTTGGTATGGATATAACTTATTGTATGACAACAATGTGTTCAAAGCAAAAATTCAAATGTCATTCATTGGCAAGATTTATTGCCGACAGTCCAATGTGGACTGAACTTCATGATGAAAGAGGACGATGAAAGTGAGGCTTGTATGGTGTGTGACCACCTCTAGTATGGTGTGTGGTCACCTCTGACAGATAGACAGCATGCACAACGAGTATACATGCTGTTAATAAGAAAGTTAAGGAGTTCTTGTGGAAGAATCTCCCACTCTTCCACCAGAGCAGGTTTTAACTACGGAATGGTTCTGGATGGGGGGTGGCGTATCGCAATAGCCCTCCCAAGAGCATCGCAAACATGTTCAATGGGGTTAAGATCAGCAGATCTGGCTGGCCAAACCATTCGATGATTATCTTCGCTTTCCAGATACTTCTCAACCAGGACTGCTCTATGTGGTCCAGCATTGTCGTCCTTAAAAACGAATTCAGCGCCAACAGCACCCCTAAAAAGAGGCGCATAGGGTTGTAGGGTCTCTTCCCTTTACCCCTGGGCATTCACGGAACCAGTGTAAAACACATGGAGTGGTGTGCGGGTATCTTGCATGATCTCTGCCCAAACCATCACTTCTCTAGCATCGGACAACCTTGTCCTGATCTTCTGGACACTGCCCCACTGTTTTTAAACTGACTTCATAAATTCGAAGCAACACTTGAAGTTACACCCAATTAATTCCCTGGCAACCTGAGTTTGGAACTGTTCTGCCTCATGTCTACCCACAATTCTCCACCTCATACCTTCGTCTAAACGATGATGTTCACTCATTTCACCTTAAAATCAACAAAAAACAACAAGATTATTCAAGAAACACAATTCGAATCGCTACTCTGTTATAGAGTGGAATGAGCTGAGCTGCTGGCTCTACACTTTTACACTTCCCTGCTGCCTTAGCAACTCCCACAAGAATACGTAAACTCATCTCAGCGACATCAGCACCATAGTGCCATTATATGGCAACCAACTATCCAGGTTTTTATGTGATATTTTCCGAGAAATGCGCGAAAATGCCTTCCATCTCTTAATTTTGTCCACCAGTGTATTATTCAATTATCATCTAGTACTAACTGAGAAGTCTCAGGATCGACCCCCTCCCCTCCCCCTCCCCATGACTTACAAAGAAAAGGGAAGTTGCACAAATAGAAAAAAAAAAGCATACATTCTTAAGGGCGCAAGGGCGCTAACTTTGACTCAGGATTTCCTCCCCCCATCCCTGAATTACCTATCACATCCCGAGTGCAATGAATTCTAATTTAACTACCATCACTCCTGTGAACTCCTTCAGCAACCTTTTATAGATTGCTTTGAATATAAGAGGCAAAAAATAAGGGCCACAATTCCAAAGGCAGGAGGATGCACAGTCCAGAGGGCGCTTACTTTTGCTCAGAATCTAATCTTCCCCTCTCGCCTTACCTATAACACCACGGGTGCTATGATTTCAATATATTATTCAATTGTAATAGAATATTAACTAAGAACAGCAGCAGACCTTTGTGAATCGCCTCACACGCTTCAAACGTAAAAAACGAAGGCGCAGAAGCATAAACAGGAGGGCACAAGAACAAGCGGACCGGAAGGCGCTCACCCTGTTTAAGTCCCCCCCCCCCTTGACTTACCATAAAAAAGGTGCCAAAAAAAGGTGTCCAGACTTGTTTTGCCGATGGGCCACTCCGCTCCTGCAAACTAGGTCATGTAATTTTAATTCTAGTGATTCTTACTTACTCTGAAGACATTTGAAACCAAAATTCATCTTTAAAAAACACAAAGTCATACAAGAAATCTTTGCGTACGTTTACAAGTCATACGCCTCACCGATGTGCAAGACTGAAAAAGGGATTGAAAATTTCAAGTGAGAATTGCTGCAGAGCAAGTCGAGAGAGACATAATACCGAACGTAAAACCAAAGACCATGTAAAACCAGTAAAACTACATATTTAAAGTGGAATATTCATCTTCTACAGTGATGTAGAAGTATTTGCTACTTTGTAAAAGGTTCTCTTTTAGAAATTAAATATGTGCTTTTTTTTTCTCTCGCAGTTATTAGATTGTCGCCTCAGAGCAACAGTAAAACAATTAATCCCAGGAATAACAGTAAGATATCCTACTATTGCTTTGAGACGACGTTATAGTTATGAAATTCTTAATGTAAAGCCAGATGTGACGTACAGCTCATAGTAAAAACTCCTCCAAAAGCAGACCTAGTATTAATGGTATTTTAGAATGAAAAATGCTTTTTATAGCGAGTTGTTTTTTTATGAAGGAAACTCACTATAACAAAAATATTTTCTTCATAAGTTTGTTCAACTTTTTTGGATAACATATTTCCCATACGAAGATGCTTTTTCATCTATCTCTTGGGATGAATGAAATTTTGAGATTTGCGCTTGCATTTTTGCCAGTTTTTGTGTACTTTTTCATTTATCTCTACTAATAATAAAGCAGAAAGTTTCTCTGTCAGGATGTCTGTCTAATTCGTGCGTAGAGACAAGACTGTTCGGTCAATTTTCATTAAATTTGACACAAAATTAGTTTGCAGCATGGGGATGAAAACCTCGAAGCATTTTTTCAAAAATTCGAGTTTGTTCTTTTTCGATTCCAGTTTTCAGCTCATTTTTCACATACATTTGATAAAATGCGGGAGAAATATTTGATGCACACTTTTAAATTTTAGGTCATTCGAAAGCTTAGAATTTTCTGCTTAAGATGAAGTTTGTTCGAAGTTTCTACAAGCATTAGCTGAGCTAAGAGAATTGTTTTTACAAAACCGGAATCCGTGGCTTACCTCAATCAAGCCAAACGATTCTAAATGATCGAGCTCGAAAAGAAAATCAAAAATCAAAGGTGAATAGAAAACATTTTCGCAACTAAAATTATTGCTATTATTATTTTAGCTATGGTTACGTCTTTTTGATGCTGCTTTTTTTTTAAAAAAAAGTAAGTGGGTCATTTCACAGTATTTTGATAACTATGTTGAGTCCGTAACACAACTTTAATTTGGCTATAACAGTTTAATTTACTATTTAATTATTACTATATTTTATATTAAGTTTGTCCTACAACACACAAACTCAAATTAAAATGATGTGCTAATCAAAGTAAATTAAACAATAATGGCAAAAAAAGTGTCCTGCTACAGACTCTATATTTGTCCAAAATACCGTGAAAAGGTTCATGTACTTTATTCCACTAATATATAAGTTTTTCTGTATTATTAGAAATGAATAAAATGAAAAATATTCACTGCTAAGTAAAAGTCGTCTGCTTTTTTCTTCTTTTTTTTTTTTTGTCTTGCTTTTATACATTTCTATGAAATATAGTTGAATTATTCCTTTGCTTAGAAATGTTTTAATCGTGTGGTATTAGTTTATTATACTGCTGATTTTTATATATCATGTTACTATTTCTTTTTAAAGAGTAAAACAATTTTTAATTTAAATTAATTCCAGGAAGAAATGTCCACTTTGTCTTTCGTTTATAATTTATATAGCTCACGGTTTGGTGCTTGATTTAGTATTAACTAGCTGTACCCGCACAGCTTTGCCCGTAGTAGAAAATTAAAAGGTCATTTGGTTCACCTGTATATTTACAAACAATGGATAATAAATTTCTCTCCAATTTCCTATGTTAATTTGTTCTTACTCGTCCTATGATAATTTGCTCGGTAAAATATTCTTAAAATTGGAAAAAAAAGAGTAAAATCGAATTTTTGAAAAATCCCTTCGAGGTGCACACCCCCATGCTACAAACAAATTTTGTGCCAAATTTCATAAAAATCGGACAAATGGTCTAGGCATTATACGCGTCACAGACATCCAGACAGAGATCCAGATATTCGGCTTTATTATTAGTAACTAGTGGTACCCGCACGGTTTTGCCCGTAATATAAAAATTAAAAGGTCTTTTGGTTCGCCTGTATATTTACAAATAATGCATGATGAATTTTCTCGCTAATTGGCTTGCACCCATGTTACGGTTCCACGTTAGGATGATTTCGTATCTCGCCAATTGGCTTGTGCCCATGTTACGGTTCCACGTTATGATAATTTCGTAATTTACTCGTCCATCTTATGATAATTTTTGTTCTTAAAATTTTAATATAAAAAGAACCACATCGAATTTTTGAAAAATCACTTCGAGGTGCACACCCCCCATGCTACAAACTAAGTTTGTGCCAAATTTTCATGAAAATCGGCCGAAACGGTCTAGGCGCTATGCCGCGTCACAGAGATCCGGACAGAGAGAGATCCTGACAGACAGAGATCCCGACAGAGAGACTTTCTGCTTTATTATTAGTAAAGAAGATAAAGATAAAGATTCAAGTTAATAATATCAAATATTACATTCTCTTATAACCGAACTGTTCTTATGAATTTAAATTCAATACGCAAAACACGTTTTTAAAATTCACAAATCTAAAAGTTATACTAGTTTTGACTCGAAGAAGATAAAATTTCTACTTTCATTGATAAGTGAAATCGCGGAAGTGATGGGACTGAAGTGACGTCCATGAATGTTGGAGCATTTGACCACAACTTAGAGATATCTCGAAATATTTGAAGCCGAAAAAATGATGCCTCAAATTCAGTGACAAGCTTAAAATGGAGTTGTTGACGAAGAGGCTAATTAACTGGTAGTTGTAGGAGACAAATTTCCAAATCTGCCCAATATATGTATACAGATCTTGAAAAACAATGTTACTGAGCTCATAACAGAAGTTACCTATAAATATACAAACAAACCAAATGACTTTTTGAATTTTCTGAAACGGGTAAGGCCTTACGGTTACCGCTAGTAATGTTTATAAAAGCATAAACTTTTCCTTATGTCAAGTTTAGGAATACAATTACTAACTCTATTCAATCAGAGCTAAACAAAATTATTGCAAAATCTTCCTCTGAAATTATGTCCTCTAATCCTGCTGTTTTAAACTAGCAAAAAAACAATTGGAGTGCGAGCCATTTCTGGGTCGTGGGTGGAGGTTTGAAAATGGGTTGCGACCTTAGAGTAAAGGTTGCGACTTGCGATCGCTGATGAATATGAAAAGTCATATTGTATTCACAAACATTCTTTCCGCCATTTGCAACTGTGCGCTGAGCATTTAACAAAATCAACTGAAGCAAGAACAGACAATTTATTTAACCAGATAAGGAGCAGATGATTAGTAGATACTTATAAAAACAATCTATATGTTTCTGAAATAAAAAGTATTTTATTGGGAAACAATTTGCGTATTCTTTTTGTAAAAAGTAGAATTAGTATTGCGCTCTGTGCCCATATGATTCAAACACAAATGAATGAAGTTCACAAAACATAAAGACTAATTTGATACAATTTTATTTAAAGTATAAAAAAAACTAGATAAAAATTTCGTGTTTTATATGAGCGTTCATTCGTTTTGTCTATAATTCCGTAATATAATCTCTGCAAAGTACATTGATTTTTGAACTTTTATAATTAATCTGTAGCAGTCGTAAAACTGAGAGCCTATATCTAAGGAAACAAAGAAAAAATCTATCAAGTCCAGGGCTCTATTGACAACGAACATATTTAATCCTTAACTGGTTATGTGATTTTTTTCAACGTAAGTAGTGGGGTTATGCAACATTATATTTCTTTTGCAAGCACAAAGTTTACAAAATTCAAATAGGAAAATGTCCAATTATTTTGCAATTTTTATTTGCATAAATATAACTGAAACAGTTCCGTAAGTGACATAGACATACACATACAAAGCCACCTATGTAAATATTACAAAACTTTTTGAAGCCAAATTCCAATTTTTTTGCGATGAGGCACAATGGCTTCGCTTGAAGCCCCCATTTTTTTTCCTGCCATCTGACACAGTGGTTTTAATTCAACAATTGACTAAAAAACTTTAAAGAAATGTCTCCTCAAATTAAACCACCATGCCTCAAGTGAGTTAATGGCAGTGCTGTGGGGAGCTTACCTTGGGGTTTGTGGGGACTCATCTAAAGAAAAGGTGATTTAAAACCAATTTTAACAAACAATTAGCAACTTCAGCAGTGCTGTGTATTTTATACATTTGCATTATTTTTTCATTTGGAAAAAAAAAAGTATATTTACAGCCCCTTCCCCTCTCCAATTACAGCACTAGTGAAGGTTTAAAATAAATAGACTTGACAGTGCTGCTGAAGAAGGACACATAAACCAAAATCAGCTTTAGAAGCACAAAATAGCAATAAAAATTGCAAGCACTTGCTTTTTACTGCAGTATTGCGCTTCTAATATTCTTTTCTTATTTTTGATATTTTAGCCCAAAACTAAAAATTTTATCAGTTTTACCGTTTTAAGTTTTAAAATGCACGCGTTTATACCAGGGAAATGTTTTTATATTATGCATAGTCAGTTGATAGCGCCCGTGGGAACAAAATGGTTGACACGTCGGTATGTCTTCCACAACTCCCAGAGGGAAGATAAATTTGAATATGTAAACAGAATAACACACAGCACGTACTCCTGATAAATGAGATGCGTCGGCTTACAGACAAATCGACATGCTTCGACAAAGAAAGGAATAAATCAGAAATTAAGTAAAAGTAGAAAAAGAATACCAGTTCCTTTTTGGGCAGATAGATCGATGGTAAAAGCTCGAGACCTGATTTTTCAAAAATGAAGAAAAGATTTGTCATTTTAATTTCTATGACGAACTTTTTTCTCTCTCTCTCTCTCTCCCTCTGCAATTTGAAAAGAAAGCGTATTTGCCGTGTCGTTCATCTGTGAGATTATTTTTGCTTTGTTCTCTGCTACTTTAATTTCTGAACGAAACGAGATTGTCTTCGGTCCTCCAGAGAAGAGAGAGAGCGGGCATTCAGAAAGAGAATTTGAAGAGGAAATGATACCTACGGCGTTTTTCATATAAACAAATCGATTCGGAACGCCGAGTCGGAAAGATCACGAAATCGGAGCGGGGTATTTCTTTGCTGCCTTCGACACTCATTTTTCGATTAATTTATCAACGGGAAAATAAGAGGAAAATCTTTTCGAAAGAAACGACGTATTTAGTAGATGGCACACTACGTTTTTTTTTTTTTTTGTGTGTGTGTGTGTGTGTGTGTGTGTTTTGAAGAAATTTCATCTGAAATTCGATTTAAATTGCTCAATCCATTTTCACAAATGAAACGCCTTGTATATTACTGTACATATGTAAATTTCATTGTTTATAATATTCCTGCGGCAACGCCTCTTGGATTACCTTTTTATACTACGATTTCTGTGACGCGGGAAGAAATCGTAAGACTGCGGCTGCATGACGTATACAACATAACTGTTCTTCAATAAAACCAAGCAAAACTGAAATTGTATTTGCCTCAGCTACTTCTGATTTAGAAGAATACAGTCCCCTAACCAGCGACCAACAGGCCTGATTACTAAATAGGCCAACTAGGTCGGGATTTTAAATGGCCCTCAAATGGCTGAAATGTTTTAAGTTCTAGTTTTTTAGTTTTAACAGAAAGAAAGATTAAGATTTCCTTCTTTGTTTATTTCCCTTTTCTTCTCCTTACTAAGGTGTGCAGAGCAAGAGCAACCCTAAGGCCGACGAGAGGAAATGTCAGCCTAGTTGGAAACTAGAGGCTCGGATCAGAATAAATTTTACATAGGTAGTACAAATTTTACAAATTTTATGGGGAAAGAAGGACCTGGATACCAAGCGAACTAGGGGCCCACCTTGGATCTCGGTGCCCTTGACCACCCTATGCCCCCCCCCCCCTCTACACACTTCAACAGATATTTTGAGTTGGTGCTTGAAAACTCTTCTCCAATATCTTAATTGAGTCCTGAATGGACTGGATAAAATTTTTCTCCCAAAAAATTTATTCCGCACTTTTCTAACGGTTTTTAGAATTTTCATCAAAGCAGGAAATGTTCCTATTATAATTGTTTATTCATGAAAAAAAAAAAAAAAAGCTTGCCTAGTTTAATATTCATTACAGTTGCTTAAAAAAATATAACCTCTTCAAAATCAGCAAAGCATCATTTTCTAAAATTATAATAGTATTTGGAATGCGGTTGACATATTTCTATTGCAAATACATACCTACAGCAACTCAAGTCAAAACTTAATTAGAATATTAGGAAACATTTTCTACGTCAATCATATTTCTGAGATTTTTAGGAATCTGAATTATGTGAAAAAGAAATGTATGCTGGTGGTATTTATGTATTAAAAGATAGAAATTGTTGTTTACTTCAATACCAATTGGAACCGATTTTCTTTCGAAGCAAAACATTCGTATCTTTTAAAAGGTCTTTAAAAGTAGCCATAATCGTCTTTGAAATAACATTGAAAAAAATACTTGATCGGGTCATAATACAGCGGAGATTTTTCTTTTTCTTTTCTCTCTCTCTCTCTCTTTCTTTTTCATGATCAAATTGGGCTCTACCTATAAATATTTATAAAAAATATGAAAAAAAGGAAAGAAAGAAAAAAAGAAAAGCACGAACAGTTTTCTAAAATGATATCGACATATAACAATGAAAAACATTTATTGAAAGAAAACTTAATCAGTTCAAGATAAATGAAATTTGATGAAAAATTCTTTGTACATAGGAAAAGTATTTGAAAAACTCTTAGGAGTTTTAAATGGACGAGATAAGCTTCAATTGCAAATATTTGAACTGATTTGGTTTAAGATATATTCAAATTGGATCCCCCCCCCCCCGCACCTGCCTAGAAGTATTTTTTATCATTATTTGCAAGGATTTCAAAGCTTCTAATCATTTTTGATTTTTGTAATGAAGTAGAAAATTGTCGTATGATGCAAAAAGAAACTTGATCAGTTCAAGGTAGACTGAAATTGATTATTTCGTGAAATTTCTCTTCCTTTCTGCGAAGGGATTTCAATATTTTGTTTCGAGGAGACTTAATCCCAGAAGCGAAGCACAAAACCGATGCACAAAAGAATTGCTCTTCATCCGCATTTTAAATCGTGCAGAGCGTCTAACTGTAACTGTATTTATTTAGAAATGAGAAAGAAATCATTTCCTCTCTTTCCTCGGAGGTGCTTTTTCGATACGACAGTTCTGGATCGCGACGAAAACTTCGCTCGCATGAGAAGAAGAAGAAGAAGAAGAAAAAAAGCGCGCCAGAAATGGGAAGACATAATCAATGGTTGGACGAGCAAAACCGATTTCCTTTCCGTAAGAGGCGAGATTTCTCGGGAAAAATTGTTCGACGTTGAAGTTAAATGACATAGGGAGCAATTTTCTTTTGCTCTGCTTTTTCCCTCTTTACTTTGGCTTAATAGAGGCTTGAATTTTCTAAAGCGCCGCAGTAATGGTGCTAGCAGAGGTCGATTTATTTTTTAAACCCTTTCTTGATGATTTCGATATCTTCGTAGGTATGCAATTACACCTGTCGTCATTATGCTTTTCCCTTTTCAGTGAAAGGTATCTTGCATTCTCCATTTGCATTAATGAGGAACCGTTTTTATGGAACGTTGTTCAAATAGACTTCATCCGTCCCAAACTAACTGCTACATTTGAGTCGAGTTGTTCTGATTGTTGATATTGATGGTTTTATGATTTTGCTTAAGAATTTTTTTAGAGATTGACTTCTGGCGGGGCTCTATAACTTAAATTTTTAGAAGGCAGAAATTCTCAATTTGCCGAATGGAACTCCAAATTTTGCCGAATGATGATGATTATACCGAATAGAACTCCAAATTTCGCCGAATGATGAAAATTTTTCCGAATCATCAGACAAAATTTGCCAAATAAGGAAACAGCATTTACTTACCAAGAATTCCCTCCTTAAGCATGTACCAAATTAGTTTCAAAAATACTGAGTTAGCACACGGTTAAAGCATGCCCCATTTTGAAAGTACTCTAGCACCAGTACGTATACCAGAAAGATCAGCTTGCATTCAAATGAATTCACGATTCATTAATTAGAAGATAGTTTTATACGATTGCTGGTGGAAGAATTCTTACAAAGTGGGAAATGGCTTATGAGTGTGCAAACTCTGGATTTTTGAAACTAATTTGGCATTGGTTTTAAGGAGGGAATGCTTGGTCAGTAAATGTTGTTGATTGATAGAAAAGTGACTTGGCGATTAATTAACAGCATTTACTTACCAAGAAATCCTTCCTTCCCCCCTTAAGTCAGTATTAAGTTAGTTTCAAAAATAGAGTACATACACTCTTAAGCCACGGGCCATTTTGTAAGGACTGTTACCACCAGTATACCAAAAATATCAGTTTGATTTCTAATGAATTTATGATTTATCATCTAGAAGATAGTTTTTACGATTCCTGTGGTTTAAGAGTTCTTACAAAATGGGGCGTGGCTTATGAGTAAGCAAATTCTGGATTTTTGAAACTAAGTTCGCATTGGTTAAAGGAGGAACTGCTGGATCAATTAATGTTGTTGAATGAGAGTAAAATACCCTAAAATTTCTTTCAAATATTTAAATGTAATCATAAAACCATCAGTTGCAATATTTTGTGCAAAACTATTCAAGTGTAGCAACTAATTTTGAACAAAATTTTCGACCTGAATGTAGCGTCTAACTTGGGACGAAGGGAGTCTATCTTAACTTTATATACTTCTGCATTTTTGCTTTTGCACCATTACTCCCACGCTCCAATAACATTAATAAATTAAACTTATAACATTGTGAAAGAATAACTAGGGTGAATCAAAAGTTTTGCAATATGTGACATATGTTAAAACAAAAAAAATTATCGGGGAATTTTTTTTTTTTTTTAATTTTAGCGAACAAAGATTTGAATTGCATTTCTTGATTTAAACGGATATAATTGACAGGTAGCATGTACTTGCAGTTTTTAAGTTTAACATCTATTTTTCATGCATTTTGCGATTAATCTAATGTTTTATGTTGCAGACTATTTTTGAAGGCTTTAATCTGCTTCGCAGACTGCTGTTAAAAAAAAATCTGGTACTTTGTTTACAAGTTTCTGTTTTTCGCTCTGTTGACGTCGATGAAAATTTCAAGCTGATGAGAATCCACGAAAGCTATCTTTGTTTCTACATAAGTTAATTAACACATATTCAGGCTGTATCTTAATTGCGCACTGGCTTGGATTTTCACAGAAAAATTCCAAACGATCATAATTTGTCGTTTGTGCTTTACCGTAAATTGGAATAAGAAGGCTGCCAATGTGGATGGGAAATCCGTATGCAAAGATGTATCAAACAAGTTTTTAAATATCTTACAACAATGATTATCAAAAAAATTCATTTTAACATGAAAAATGCACCAAGTAAAAGAATTAGGTTTACTTCGAAGAAAAAAATGGAATAAATAATAATGTAATTTCGAAATGAGTTTGAACCTAGTCTTCATAATAAACAGAGCTAGTAAAGAAATGACCACAGGACGTAAAGCTATGATCGTCAAAATATTTTTATATCAAAAGTTAGGCGTAAAAACAACAACTTTACGTGAAATCGAAGTCGTCAAAGATTAAAATTATGAATTGCAAAATACGACTAAGAACCGCTTATTTCGAACCCTGTCCCTCCCTCACCCCCCTCTTAAAATGAAAAAATAAATAAACAAGATAATTCTCTCTCTCTCTCTTTTGAACTACGGCCATTTTCATTAAAAAAATTAAGGCTAGAGTGCCCATTTAGTACCACATTAGGAATGAGGGTTTTATAGAACTATTTGTTTCAATTTTTTAGATTTCATAACTCTACTTCCATTTTCTTCTTCAGTTTTTAGCATTAAAGACGATAGCAATCCTTTTTCAGTCCCAGACCAATTCTGCAGAAAACATGAAATAGGATACAAAGACATAGTCACAACCGAAGGCCATTTTTGAAAAGCAATACGTACCATTCTCTGAGTTATTCATTTGGCAAAAAGCCCTTTTCTCTTTTATTTTCTTGGCATATTTTCTCTATACAAATGCAACCGCTTCGAGATCTTGACTCATGCATTATAAAGTATCATAGATGATTGCTTTTATGGAGGCATACAGGACGAATACGCAATCTACTTTTAGAACTTAATTGATCAATCAGCAACAAATAGTAGAAAAGTACACGCAGGCCTTGATCAGATTTTTTTTTGTAATGATAACACTAATTAATACTAATACTTATTCTAATCATTATTGTTATAATAAAAACAGTAATGAAAATAACAAATAAATAATAACCCCGTCACTATATATATATATATATATATATATATATATATATATATATATATATATATATATATAATAGCGAATTCACTGATAGAGTAACGCTGCAACCCTGACGTCACCAACAATGAAATTCGAGTCACGGCAGGAGTTAGGGTTAAAATTTCAACTATCAAAATATCATCAAACAGGCAATTCGTTAGAAACAATTTTCCCCCGTCATACCATGACGGGCAATTTTATATTGTTAATGTACGTAATAATAACAATTGTTATTTTTATTACTAGCTGACCCGTGCTAAGCATTCGTGCTCGACAAGAGGAATTCAAAAACCCGTTTTTCATGTACTTCTTTAAATCATAGCAAAAATGTGACTTTTTTTTTTCGCTGACAGCGGTCGAAGAATCTTTAAAATGATGTCTTACATTTGAGGTTTGATGAATTTGAAGAAAGTTATGGCGTACCCACAAAAAATACCATTTGCTTATAATATATGTTTTACTGCGATTTACCATGTTAAAAAAAAAAAAATCTTTTTTTTTTCTAATTTCAATCTAACAACACAGCACATAAAAACATAAAAATAATGACTATTTACAAAATTTGCAGCAATATTTACCAGGAGTTATGAGACACCTTGCATATGCACAACTTTTTTTGAGTTGTGACAGTGAATATAAAAGATGAGAAGAATAATTTTAATTTTTATGAAATTCATATCCATTATTAAGTTACATCTTCCTTTTTCTCGTTTTAAGCATTATTATAATTCATTCATCCAGTTGAAATATGTAAAATAATTCCAATAGTTTTCAGCTATTTTAAAACTCAGCCTTCTCAGTAACCGATTATTTATCTTACTGAAATCTCCTTTCGCTCGTCCTTTAAACAAAAATGAGAGCGCATCCTGTTACTCGTTCCTTGTATTTGAGCATTTAAGCGGAGAAAATAATTCTCTTCATCATGGAGAGAAAAAAAGAATGGAACAGAAAATATCTTCAAATGAAGGAGGCAGAAATTAATGGATAAAACCGCTGATAAATGCCTTTTGGCGTAAAATGGGCGACTTAAAAAGAAAGAGGTTTCATCGCTGAAACTGGCACATTATTAAAATGTGAACTAAATTAAAAAGCCTTTTTTTTTAGAAATTCTTTTATCGGTATCATTCTTTTTTACAGCAAAATGGGGTTCATTTGCAGCTTTAAAGAAGAACGTCCTCAGTACTTACTTTTTTATAAAATTTCTTTTTTTTTTAACTTAAAAAATGACAATCCAATGAGTTCTTTATTTCTGTACCTTGGAGCAACATGAACCTATGACTGATTTTGACAAAAAAATTATTTATGATAGAAATCTGTCTACGTTTTCAGTGCAACAACTGACGTAACTGATTGTTCATGGATTGAGGTCAGCCTTAGACTTTTGCGAGCTTGAACTTTTCCCTCTACTTTTTTTAACTGAAGTGAATTGAGGAGAGAAAAAAAGAAATAAAATTTATGGAACGGAAACTGTGGTCGGAATGTAAGCGGTCTGGACTGCAAAAATATTTTGAATTGTAAATGGTCATTGAAAATAATTCATATATTAATGCAATGTTTTTATACACTTACTGTCTTTTTTCCAAAATGAATTCTCTCGGTTAAAAAAAGGCAGACACATAAAAGAAGCGGGAAAGGGTAAGATTTACCTTCAGTAATTTATTGAAAAAGATCTGCAAGTACATAGAGTAAAGAAATTACCGTAATTTCTTTACTCTATGGCTAAGTACAACAACGAAAGTGGTGCAGTGTGTTGAGTTGCACTGTTAAAACTACAGGATGCATTCGGCACCTTTCTGGTGAGAAACGCTTCTTCACCAGCGGCACCCAATACGAAGCCGAAATGGCACCTCGAAATAGGGTGAAAAACAGGCACCTTTTAAAAAATAGACAGTCGGAGTGAGAAAAAGGAACCTTTGGAGAGAGAAATGGCACCCTAACTATAGATCCTCCTCCCTCCTCCCCCGTATTGTGTGCGTTTTTAAATACAGTTGTGTGTGTTTTTTTTTTTTTTTTTTTTTTTAAGTTTTGTTTTGACTTATGATATTCTACGCTTTGGACATGATTTACATTGAACTCGGTACTGAAAATGGTTAAAACATGTAATTACAACATTTGATCATATTTCAGAGTTTTCAACATAGTTAAGAAGTGCTCCTGCTCATTGCTTTAATTCATCTGATCGTGCTCTAACTCAGTGTTTCTCAACCTCTTTTGACCCACGGGCGCGGTAAAACCAAATGAAAAACTCTGCGGACCAGTGAAATCTTTATGGTTTTCTTAAAAATTCATAAAATAAAAAAATATTAATAATAATGACTCTGGGGCCGTTAAAAACAGGTGAAAAAATTCAGAGTTCTGATGAGTTTTTTTTTTTTTTTTTACAAAAAGAAATGTTAAAAATCAATAAAACAATAAATATCTACCCCTTTACTTGGTATCAAGGATCTGTCACAAATACGTTATAATTTAAAGACGAGTAATTATTTAAATAACGTGAGAAATTATACATTTACTAAAACATGACCCATTCCGAAAATGAAGCATAGCTGTATTCATGGATTATTTACATGAAGAGCCAAAAATATTCTGGGATATTACAGTTACGGAAAAACAAAATCGTTTCATAAACTTTAATCAAGAGTAACAAAATAAAATGCTCATGAAGTTTTTCGATAGTTAAAAACCAAAAGAAATTTCTAACGCTACCGAGACATTAATCGCTAACAGGAAATGATTCTAACACTTGAATGAAAAAGCAAAAAAAAAAAAAAAGAGCTAGACTGAGAGAGATTTTTTTTTTCGCTAGCTTTCTGTTATAATCTACGAAGCACAAGAATCATTTTATTAAGGTTCTCACTTGTTGATTATTGATAATCTTATTGCCGGCGTTTTTTTTTTTTTTTTTTTGGTGATTAATAAAAGCTGCTTATCGAGTACTCAAGAAAATAATGAGAGACATTTTTAGTAGCGTTTTGAATGATGGAAATTTCACAATAGTAACGGTAAACTGAAACTAAACAACGGTAACTGAAAAGCAATAAATGCACTTTTAAACACTTTTGACTATGTTTGAAAGCCCTAAAAGCTGCAAAGTGATCAAAAGCTGTACTTACTTGTAATTTCGAATAATTCATCCTAGAAAAGTTGTGTTTTAATCCAAAATAGTGTACTTCATTCAATGTGAAAGACACATAAAAGCAATCATCATTTGTCCGCCATATTGAAGTGGTTGAATGTATGTCTAAGGCAAAAGCGCATGCACAGAGAGTCTTTCTGCGATTGCATGCTGTTTCGGCTCCTCTGCTCTATTTCCTGACCTGCATTGCACCTTCAGGCACCATGCTTTCACCTTAGAGGGAATATATTCACTCGTCTGGTACCCCTGGTTATAACAGTGTGAAGTAGCCACAATTACCTCTTTGTTTTTACAACAATCAGTCTTTTTATTTAGATTGTCGCAACGCCAGATTATGTAAATTTGGCATCACGTGATGTGCATGTGTGCTATACTAATCACCAGCTTCAGCAGTTTTTATAGTTGCAGAGGCGTAGTTAGACCCGACTTTCGGGGGGGGGGGTTTACTTCTTTATATATATATATATATATATATATATATATATATATATATATATATATATATATATATATATATATATATATATATATATATATATATATATGTGTGTGTGTGTGTGTGTGTACATTTTTTTAGTATTAAAAAAAATAAGAGGGAGGTGAATCTTACATACTTTGGAATGGAGTGCCCTAATTCCAATACTTGTGTCAAACAAAACAAAAGCAAAGATTTTTTTTAATGTTATGGAAAATTCAACTTTTTTTTCTTTTCCCTCCATTTAATTTAAAGTGAAATTTTCTAGCAACGGTCTTGTCAAAACCAGTCTATCCAAATCAGGGGGAAAATCAAATATATGATGAGCGTGTTCCGTTCATTTCAGTGTGACTGCTTAGTTTAGAGGCTAACACACATCTACAAAAGCTGGCAACCCTGAAAACTAATAGATACTTCCATTTCCGCCTGTAAACTGGATGTTTGACTTTCAATCTCATCCGTAGTCAGACTATAAAGACTATTTTTACTAACTTGGTTTGCACTAAAAATATGAAATAAAATAAAAAAAGACTTCTTGAATTATAACCCGCAAAAAATGAAATTGCTTTTCATATCGTTATATTTATATGTTGCTTTTTATGTATTTACATTTATGCTAATTCTAAAGCAGCTAATAAAATTTGAATGAAAAAAGTTAGGGAAGAAATATAGGCGTTAGAAAGTTATTCGCTCAAATGCATACCATCTGTTCTCCTCTCAAGTCTTTATTTTTAATTTTATTAGTTGCTTTAGAATTTACATAAATATCTATTTGGGAGAGCAACAGCAATTTTCGTGTATTATAAACAGAAGTCTTTTTTATTTTCTACTTTTTAACGCGAACCAAGCTAATAGAAATAATCTAGATTCATTTCGTTTTTAAACATTTTATTCATGTAATGCTATGCAGTTTTTCTTTCGAATTAAAATAAAATTACCTTCAGAAGGGTCCGATGGGACTAATGCTGCTTTGCAGACTGTACTTCGTTTTCTTCAGATAACGTTAACTTTCTCTTTTTAGAGCAATCCTTTTCGTCATTTTAATTTTTTTCTTTGGGTTTAAAAAAGCTTTTTATCGGTTTTGCTCGCTTCATTATGCAACAACTTTCACTTAGAATGTACTATTTTAACCAGACTGTACGTTCCCAAAAGAATATGCAGTAAATACTGGCTGAAAAATCAATGTGATTGCAATAGATACTGTAGTTAGCAAAGGTCGTTTTGACTATGACCTATGACACACACGAGACCAGACCAACAAAAACCTCTATCGCTTCGAATTCCGGTTATGCTATCATTTTTGAATTCGAAGCCCAATGATCTTTAAAGCAGCAAACAAAAACATTTTCTTCAACTCAGAAACAGAGGAATTGTCTTCAAGAGCTGAAGAGGCATGGTAAAAAGGGAGAAATGCATTCCACGAATAGGCTTTCCAGGAAGATTAACCAAAGGACAGTCGTTTCACGCACTTTCTTGGCAGAAGAGTAAAGGGGTGAAATTCACAGGTTTGACATGTAAAAAAATGAACATTTCAAGTTCATGGTTAAAGGTCATTCAAGTTAAAAGCCATTTCGCTCTGTTATCTGGATTAGTACTGTTCTTTGGTTGCTCTCTTTCTTAAAATTGTGATTCCTTAGAAAACCAAAATGATTGGAGTGAAAAGAAAGTATAAGTTTTTTTCAAGTGATGAAAAAAGGAAAATCGTAAAATACTGGCCAAGTTAGATTTGCAACAATTGCTAACCTCAAGAGGATAAATAATGAATCAAAAAAAAAAAAAAAAATCAGGGACCAAAAAGCAATAAAAGACTTTCTTGAAAAAGATATGCTTAAAGTTTCTTTTAGTGTCAAAATGATTCCTCAAACTCGCAATAAAGCACTTAATAATGTAATAATAGAATAAATACCTAACAAAACTAATAAAGAGGAATTTTAATCAAGAGCCCATATTGTGTTTAGTATCGATTTCAAATTTTCACCATCATATTTCAAATTTCTATAAAAAGTTTCTTAAAGCCCCCGTATCTCAAAATCTCTTTATCTCGATTTTTTTTCTTTAATGTGAAATTCGATATATATAGATTCGACTGTATGCAATATTCCCACTGAGCGGCTCATAAAATTAAACATATTTAACAATTTGCAGAATCTATGACAAAGAAAGGCTGCATATACGTGGATTTAAGAAATCAATCTCATTTCTAAAGCAAAGTGTCAAATTTCACTCAATTATCAAAAAATTGTCGCAGCAGAGGGAGGCTTTTTATGCTTGAGGGTCACACATGGAGCAGATTTTCAATGGCATTGGGGGGGGGGGGAACAAAGTGAATTTTTGACCTTTGTTACTCAGAAAAAAGTTGTTTTGATTTTTTTCTTTTTCTTCTTTTTTTCTTTCTTTTCTCTCTTCTTTTCCTTTTTTTTTTTGAGACTAACGTTTCGGGGGGGGGGGGGGGGGGGTTGTCCCCAAACTTCCCTTTCACCAGAGTTGCTTTTGATTTTCAAATACTAACTGTTATGGGGAACCACTAATAGCGAAATTTTACTGGGTAAGTGGGACCCCTCCTCTAAAACAGTTATTGATAATATTTTATTCAAAAATTCTGGTTGCTGTATGCACTTTAAGTTAAACTGTACATGAAGGTTTAATGATTATAAAAAATAATAATAATAATAAAAGCTAACCGGGAAACACTTCTTTGAAAAATGTTGCTTAAACTCGCCAAAAAATATTTTTCACATTTTTTTTTTTTGACTAAGTTCTCTGACTTAGAAAAGAATTCCACGAAACCCAAATATATGCAAAACCAATCACTGTGATGAACCATGACTTGATCAATGTAAAAAAGTATAAAAACCATATGTGTATTTCAGTTTTATGGGGGTTGACTCACTTACCCCGGTGACCCACTTCCCCCAACCAACACTACTTCTGAACTTACTTGGTAAATTTTGTTTCAGTATATGTAACCTGTAATTTACATACTTATAACTGCAATCATTGTAATGTATTCACATTTAAGAGCAATAGTTTACGTCCAATATGAACAATTTACGTCCGACACCAAGCTAAAAATTATTTTTAAAATAATTTTAATCTTTATAATATTTTTTCAAAACTGTGAAATATGCTTCAATCATAAGTATACTTACGAATTAAGCTGTTTTTAAAATTAAAATGTAAGTCAATTCACAGACTTTCAATAATTTTTAAGTAAACCATCAATTTTACTATTTGTGTGTTTACGTCCAAAACCAACTCTTTAAAAAAAATTTAATTTATGCTTCAAGGATCTATTTTGAAAAACTAACGTGATTTTTTATTCAGTGGAATATAGTAAGTATCTTGAAAATAAATTTAATCATTTTGGATGAGTTTATCTTTGGTAGTAAATGGAATAAAAACTGAGAAATTTTTCTTCATTTTTTACGTCCGACACCATGGAATTGCCCATTTTGAATTGAAGAGAATTCGATATAGCAAAATAAATATGAGTTTTTGTGCAGTTCAACGTGTTATTTTTCGATCTTGCCCTTCTTTGGTGACAAACGAATCGCTTCATTCGATTCAGTGCTTTTGTACCATCCCCTCCCTCCCCCCTTCTTATCTTTCCCCAAAAGTCAATCCCAGGATATTTTCTGGAACAATTAGTTGTCTTTTTTTTCTTTGGCGGGGAGAAAGGACTTGCTTCGTTTGGAGATTTTACCCTTTGGCGACAGAGAGATCATTTTTCTTAAAAGAAATTTTCACGCAGTTGTGTGTGTGTGTTTTTTTTTTTTACCGGAGAACCCTTTGTTTTAGAAGTTCTATTATCATAGGTCTACATTCATTATGAATAGCAAGGGAAATTCTTTTTATACTGCTATACACTTAGATCCCAGTACAATTCATAAATAATCTGCATTATTTTAACAAGAACTCACATACGTACAAAACCAATAGGAATTACCACTTTTAAAATTTAATTTATTCTTCAAATGTAAAAAGTACGCATCGTATATTGAAAAGCGATGGCTCTGTGCAGGTAGGTTGGATAAAAATGAAACAACGTTTAAAAGCACAGAAAAGATAAAAAGTTTATAAAAGCGCAGACATGTTTCGGAGGCAATAGCCTCCTTCCTCAGTGCGAAATGTACAAATGAATGAATCAAGGTCAATGGAAAGTTTAAATTGCGTAACCGGAAAAACATTGACCAATCAGCTATCAGCGAGTGCTGAGGCAAAATATGACGTATTCTAACATGCAAGATTGAATAAGATTGGAGAAAAATGCGGAACAGCAAAAGACTCATTGCAAAGATTATTTAAGTTTTTATGAATGTAAAAGGATTCCAGAAAATCTAATTCACCTACTGTTGTAGGTCTGCAAATGATCTTGGCTTCAGAAAAGAGAAAGTTGTGCCCTATGTCCCAACAATGTTTAGCAATTGAAGATTTGTTCAGTTCCTGTTTTTTAACGTGGTTTTCATGTTCTTTCAAACGAAATTTCAGTGAACGCCTTGTCTGTCCCACGTAACCGATATTACATTGACAAGGAATGTGATATATGCCCCACTGATCAAGTGGTTGGATTGGGTCCTTCAGTTTGGAAAAAGAAAGTTTATTTATGGGTCTGTAAATTGGATACAGTAAAACACATATCTAACTAACATCATTTTTGACCAAAATTTGCAGTTCTTGAGCAAAAACCGAGCATAAAAAAGAGAAATCTATTTCAGAATGTGATGAAGTTAATGCGGATCTTTTTCTAACTGTCCACAATTATTTAATTTTAGTAAAACCAATTGCAGTGGAGCCACAGCACGTGTTTTCATCAAGCGCATTACTATTAGAGGTAAAAATCCTTTACCATCACACACAAGCGGCACTTTGCTTATGCCAAACGATAGTTGATAATTAGGATCTGGCTTTGTAGTACTTTACAATTGCTTTACGGAATTCAAGAAGACTACTAATCTTAATATATAAAAATATTCTGTGCATACGTTTGTCACCATAAGGCTTTTAAACGGCTGGACCGATTTTGATCAAATTTTTTGTATGTAATTAAGCTGTGGCAAGCACGGTTTCGAAGCGTGATGGATCGAATCGGAAACGTTTTTGTTAATTAATTAATTAATTTAAACATTGGATGGTTATATCACCCAAATGAATACTTTAAGGATTATCAAACTAATCAGTACATTATTAATGGAAAAGATGGTGGAATTTAAAGACGAATAAAATTTTATTTTCGTCCAGATAAATTACAACAGGGTAGTTCTGTACACAGAAGATCAGTAAAGTGGAAGATCTTTATCTTTGGTGAAAAGAACAAATTAGGCAATATATGAAGTTTTAAAAGTTTTCGTTTAAATGATCGGAGTGCTAATCGGTGGGAGTTGGCTTCGCTCACTGATCGGCTGAATTACAGTGACGTGGTGGCTCGGCGAGTTTGGCTATAAACAATAGAGTTGCGTAATCATTTGTTTACATTTTGAAGCTACTGTTAATGTAATTTATTGTACTTTTCGTTTATTTGGCGAAATATTTCAAATTGCAAAGAATTGCTTTTCGTTTTTAAAGAGTTTTTAGTCATTTTAGTTGAAGAATGTGTTTATTTTACATCGGGAGGAAGGGGGGGGGGATGAGTGATTTTCGCTTATTCAAAGAACTGTTTTTACTTTTATCATTTTTTAAAACGACATCATTTCGATTTTCGATTGTTTTATTCTTTTTCATATGGGGAATTTTGCAGCGGGATTTCCCGTTTGTTCTAGATGGGTAGTTAGTTTTTACACTTAATATCTGAGAACGCTTTTTATCCTTTAAGTATGGCTGAAGGAACAATTCATCAAGTACGGGAGAAAAAAAATAGTTAATAAAACAACTGTTCAGTGGGCATTAGATTAATCAAGTTGTAATAAATGTACGCATTCTGACACCAAGCAGCTTAAAACATTTTCTTTTTGTTTATTTTTTTCAACACAACGGTTCAAACACTTGATGGTTTATTGAAATTTTTTAACTTTTCAATTTACAAAGTTGAACAGAACAGTTGTTGTTATCAGAACAACGTATGTCGGGTCCTCTAGTTCAAGTAATAAAAGCAGTCCAACCTAAAAAGCACTACTTTTTCTCTTTGTCATAAAAATTTAATGTTTTGAAAAATAAAGTCAATCCCGCGGAATCCTGGGATCCCGCGGGATTGGCACTTTACAATTCCGAAATCCCTCGGGACTGAATTCGGCACGGGATTAGAAACCCGATCTGTAACCCTATCTCCTTCGAAGATTTCATGTCTACGAGGTCAATACTGCCACCGCAAGTAACAAACGGGGGTTGGCGAGCGAAACGAGCAGGGGGCTAGCGCCCCCTTGCTATGCATAAAACCTGCATTTTAATAATAGGAGAGAAATTTAGGTGGGAAAGGTAGATTATTCACAAACTATTCCTCTAGCTGAATAGTTATGACTTTTTCATCGAACTGTAATAATCTGCTAACGCAAATTCAACTCTGAAGCGAATGAAACTCCACTATTGCCTGACTGCAACCATGTACGAGGAATATAAGTTTCGGATGAGACGGACCGTAAAGTCTGCTGGTTACGTCAAATTGAACTAATTCCGTTCTACTGGAGGCTGGAAGGTAGAAATGCGTCAATTGGACAGTGCCTCTCAACAGAAAATGTCTGAAATGAGGAGCTTCAAACATTCCACGATTGCACTTCTGGCGAAGCTAACACGATAATAAAACCCCACAGTTGGGAATTTGTATTCCTCGAGGCTGAAATGCGCCCATTGTAGAGGGATACTTATACACATTTTAAAATACTGAAATTTAACCCCCACGCATATAAAACTAAAGCTAAATAATTGTCTTAAATTGAAAACAACTATCCTGCTTCTTAACCAAAAAAAAAAAACTGTGTTAAGATGTTTACTTTTGCTTTTGAGCATCTTTTAAGTTTTTGTTTATCACCCCTCTAATAACTTTTTTGATCCTGGCGACTGATTAGGCCCATTATTTAACCTTTTTAAAATAAATCTTATATATTTCTTTAACAAAATCCGATATTTTTATAACTATAAAAGACAAGATCAACAAGCACAAAACAACCGCTCTCTATTGTCTAATATTTAGAATTAAATATTAAGGGAATGTATGAATAAAAACATATGCCAGGTGAATTACCTCGCAATATCCAGTAACTCGTCAACCCCCGTTGATTTCATTCGATTGTTTCAAGGTCCGAGCTTGTTATGTTCGCTCACAGGATGCTGTCATTACGATCTAACAGTAATAATAATATAGTGAAATCCCGGTACAATGAACACCAATCCAACAAAATATCCGTTTCCACGAAAAAAAAATTTAGTCCCGATTTAATATCCATTGCGACGAAATATCCGTTTCTACGAAATAAATTTTTAGTTCCGATTTAATACAACGAAATTCCCGTTACAAATGAAAAGAATTTGTGGTCCCTTGAAGTTCGTTGTAACGGGATTTCATAGTATTATTCTTCGAACTGTCTTGTACCATTGCACAGATGATTAGGATATGTACTAAATTTCTAAATAACATTATGAGAACAGAGACGCCTCAGTGGGAGGTCACGAAAGAGTACTGTGACCTCCCAAAAAATGTTAATGTTCGGCAAAATTTGGGGACGGAATTGTAATACTACAACTGTGTGAGAGTGTACGTTTTTTTTTTTTTTTTCAATTAATTGATGATATTAAATGCATTTTCTAATTAAATGTAGATGAGTGCGTAGGTGTATCTTCGTATTTTAAAATTAGGTAAATTGCGAATTTCTCCCCTCCCAAAAATTTAAGTTCTTGGTGCCACTGCATGAGAGTTTCTAGTTCAAGTTTATGAGATTCTATATTTACTCCATAGTTCTAATCGTTACAAATAGTCATCGATAAGCTTTGAACCAGTGGTGGATTTACCATGTCGCAAATGCCGTGATTGCGAGGGGACCTCCCAGCATAAGCGGTCTGAATAGAATCCAAAATGCACATGAAAAAATGTTTATGTTTTTCGAAGGAGCCCCAAAACGAAATGCATTGGGTTGGTCCTCCAATTCGATGAAAGATTTCCCCAGATTGCTTGCCATCCAAAAGCTCACACTTTTTTTTTTTTTTTTGTATCGAGAAAGAGGTTCCTTGAAGCTCCGAAACACGCGCCTTCTATCAGTTGCTAATTTGCGCATTTTGAACGTTGTGTTTTTCCTAGTACTCCTTCTTCAAAAACTTTTTTATTTATTTTTTTTTTTTTTCAAAAATCTCCTCTAAATATCTATTTATGCTTCATTCTTTGCTCAGTTTCGAGCATCGAGAAAAAATAAAATGGAAGGAGTGAAGACTTCGTGAATCAAAGACCCCCAAGTCACGTGATGTAGTATACTTTTCAGCAAAGCATCGTAAGAAAGCAGATTTCTTTCTCTAGTTTCACACGAAACGTGTCAACCGTTCGTCGTTGTTGAGTCGTTGAGTCATGTGACTTGCTGTCGTTGCGTCAGCTTTTGCTAAGTCAAAGGTGGTTTGAAACCAGTTAACATTACAATTGCATTAGTTTTACCATTAATCACCAAATATTTCAGGGGATTGAATTTCCCCGCTTTCACTCCCCCCCCCCCCCCTGAGCGGGCTCAGCCCCCTCTTTAGAAATTTGAACTTCCTTGCTTTTAGTACCTTTTTCCTTGTCAAAATGTAAAAAAAAAAAAAAAAATTCAGCCATTAATGAATAAGTTATTAAAAATGTCAAAATTTCATAACTCTAATCTGTACTGAAATCAGATTCTATGGGGAAAATACCCTGCTAAACCATGGGAAAAATATCTAAGCCCACCCTTAAAATTTTGCATATGGATGCCCATGCCCCCCCCCCCCCCCCCCCTGGTTTTGAATAGAAAGAGGTCCTCGATCTCCATTGAAGTTAAATAAAATATGAGAAAAATTTTAAAAAATACACCACGGAGTAGGAAGAAGGAGAGAAATGTCCTACGGGTTTGTTTGCTAGTGTAAAAGTGGCAACGATTGTTCACTTTTTCCAGAGCGCGCTGTCGGCGAACCGCTCCCGTCAATCGTGAAAATGATGCT